>NW_020451297.1:0-73899 GCF_003343035.1 Apteryx rowi
ACTTGCTCAATTATTCTATTAAATTGGGATTTATGCAACCCRGCCCGAGTGGTTGTCAATTTGTCACGTTTACCTATAACATGGAGGATGGTACCATTTTAAATCTCTACTTTAGAAAAAAAAAATCCTTCAGGAAACAGGATCCAAAGGTAAGCATTATGACCAGTTACAATGATTCTGCTACATGTTATTGTGCATTTGGTACAAATATCATAAGGTTGCTTAATAAACTGCAGGCCAAAACCACTACAAAGATTTCCAGTATTAACATTAGACACAATCTCTTAACTTGAAAATGTGACAGACTTTTTTAAACACTCCAGATGTGTATATGTCTGCAGGGAAGAAAAGAGGGGCAAACACAATCAATGCCCTTTTTTTGATCCTGAAAAAATCACAATAAAATTGAACATTAAGAAAACAGTGCATGTTTCTGGATTATTTCAAAATGTAATTAACCAGGCTTGAATCTCATGGGGATATATTTTCAAACTCCTTTGAAAAAATCAGCCAACGGCTTTAACAGATACTGTTAAAAACAACMAACAGCTAATGAAAACAACATTTTTGTTCTGCTCATAAAGCTTACTAATCTCATAAATTAGAACAGAGAAAAAAATTATTCCTTATGTATTGGTTTAGAGACACTACAGTCATTACTTACTGTAAACTTTACATGATAAGCATTATTTTAAATTTAACATAAATTGTTATTAGTTTCCTGGAAGTGCAAAGTTTATAATTTCTCTCTAGTTTAAGAGAAGATACTAAGGAGGCAGGAGAGAAAATACGTACGATATTAAATTCATTAACTGTTACAGACATACATTCATTTACAGTATTACAGAGATACATTTTTATGGCATACACCAGAGAATTAAAGGGATGCTTTAGGGTACTTATTGATATTAATATGTGCACTTTACATAGGTAGAGAAAAATCAAAATAAATTAGCCAGCACATTTATATAATTATTACTCATAGCTGACAAAATTATTTATAGACATGGTTCATTAATCAAATTACTTGAAATACCAGCAGCTATACTGTCGAGAAGGAAAACAAACCACCAGAAGTAAGCCTTAGCAGCGTAGGTCACATGGAGCCTGAAATTCACCACACTCACATGCTACTGAATCACAAGTACATGTTTCAAAGGCAAGATGATCTCAATTGCTGCTGATAAATACAACATTAGAAACACAAGATGCACAGTTTCTGCACGTCTGTAAGGCAAAGTAATTTATTTCCAGGAACCATCATTTTCTCGGACYATTCACTGGTTCCCACCGCATCCAACTGCAGTTAGAAGAACAAAGTGAGTACTTGGGAGTGTTTATGCTCCAAGGRGCTCTCAGAGTCCCAACACAAGGCACGAACAATCTCCTGAAGGCTCTGGACAGTCTTCAAGGTTAAACCTGAGTACAGCCCTGAGCCAGCAACAGCAAAATTGGAGAAAACAGCTGTGAAGTAACACAAGCAATAAATGATCACAGGTTCTTGTCTAGCAGAGACGAGCAATCGCATGCAGTGTCACCAGTGTCCAGTCAGGATGAAAGTTGGGATCAATAAATACTAACAAATTTTAAGAGACTGTGAAGAGACATCTACCAGTAATAGACACTGCATTGCTGCCTATTTCTATAAATATTTTTCTAACATTACAAAATTTGCTTTGCAATTTTCTCTCATGCTGAATAAATGGCATTCTTTCATCCAAATGTCCCTCAGCTGATCAGATATGGGAGTGGTGAAGTGGTGTCTGGAATAATACTCATGCTGGAGTTTCCTAATCCTGCATACAAATTCTGAAAACCTTGTATGAACTAATAGAATCAAGGAATCACTAGAAAAAAACCATACAATCTAATGACTTTAATGCTACTGCAATCCTAGACCAATTAGGAATTCTTTATTTGGGAAAAGTTAGACTTGTAGATTATTTTCCCCACACAGAATTTATATCAGGACACTTACAGAGGTATAATCATACAGGTAGAGTAATGCTGATAATTTTTTCCAGGAAAACGAGCTCTTGTAGAGGAATATCAAGCCTATAGCTCCAGAAACTAAATATTATTAATTCTTCTCATATTTTTTTCTTTCTTCTTCTTTTAAAGTTTTTCATGCTTTCAGAAATTAAGAACCGACTATATATTATTGGAAGACTCAAGACATTTCTTAGATTGCTTTTTGTTGAACTCTTTGGATTCTTGATAGCAGTTGCTAGAATTTCAGATGGTTTTGATTAAAGAACAGCTACTATGAATCATGCAACCAACTACAGGACATCATTCTCATGGCGAGTCCCTCACAATCAGAGATTACAAGCRCTATAGGGGGAGCAGCAAGCCACTCTAGTGTGTGTACAGATGATAGTACAAGCCAGTATAACATAAGTATGTAAGACTATAATAAGCACCTTTTATTTCAAAATTCATAATGCAACTCAGCACAAGCTAGTCTGCTGACACTGATGTATCCTCTACCTTACAGACTTTATTCATTCAAAAGCATGCTGCTTCTATCGAAAGAGGCTTTGATAAAGTTGTATTTATTCAATAATTTTGAATTACCAGACAAGATAAAGCACTTATTACTTTCAAAGAGAAAGTGTTTGAGACAGTGCTAGGTACTTTCTGAAAAACCTTGTATTAACTATTCAGCTGTCTTTGATATTTCGACTGTTTCCACTTTCTGAGGGTCAGTGAGTGAAAAACATCTCTAGGCAGAACACAAGACTAGGCAAGTGTGGTAGCAACATCTCTGTTCTGCCTGGACAGATGTGCTGAGGGACACAAGCAGCTTTCCAACAGTAGGGATACTACATCTTCTTGTATCCATTGAGGATAACATAGCTCCAAATCTAATTCTCTGTGAGATCTAATGGCCATTATATACAACAGTCCTAATTTATTAAAATATATTATTTACCCCATAAAGAAATCTGATATCCTGTGCTCACCTTGTGGAGTTCAGCTAGCTTTGGGAAAATCCATACATACCAGTAGAAAAAAATTCCATCATACAAATAACAAATGAATTAGTTGAATCAGCATCTGGCTGATTCTGAGGCAGCTCCTAAGCTGTTGTATTAGTTTCTGAGCAAATATAGTAAGTGGATATTTGCAGTCTTTTTTTTTTTTCTTATTATGGAATATTGGTGTATTTTTATGACATTTGCATTCCCACTGCAGACCATTCTTTTCATTAGTTAGTACTTTAATGAAGAGAACTCTGTTACAGTGAAGAGAACTGCTAGTAATCAGCCTATCACAGATTTCTATATCTAGCATTACTATTCAAATGAGATGCTATGAAGACAAAGCTTAATGACAAGATCTGTTTAGAACTTAATCTCTTGCAGTTGTGTCTAGAGGTTCATTAAAAAAAGATACACATGTAGAATTAATGAGAAAATGGCAGTCTAGAAGTTACTTCATGTTTGTATACTTACAATCAATAGACTGTTCTTAAGACAGCTTTAAAAGAATAAACAATCAATGTTTACATGAATCTCTTAGAATTATAATGCAGTAACTTGATGTGAGACACCCACAATAGTGTGATCCAATTGGCTTCCATTCAGATCTCTTGACTTTTCCCCAGAGAAAATAAGGAACAGCTGTTTGAGCAATAGAAGCCTTTCCTACAGTCAAAAGCCTCCAACAGTCAAAAGTCTCTTCTTGTGTCTGCTGTAGCACAATACAGAATCACAGAATCGCTGAGGTTGGAAGGGACCTCTGGAGATCATCTAGTCCAACCCCCCTGCTCAAGCAGGGTCACCTAGAGCACATTGCACAGGATTGCATCCAGGCGGGTTTTGAATATCTCCAGAGAAGGAGACTCCACCACCTCTCGGGACAACCTGTTCCAGTGCTCTGTCACCCTCACAGTGAAAAAGTTTTTCCTCATGTTMAGATGGAAGTGTCTGTGTTTCAGTTTGTGCCCATTGCCTCGCGTCTTGTCACTCGGCACCACTGAAAAGAGTCTGGTCCCATCCTCTCGACACCCTCCCTTCAGATACTTGTACACGTTGATAAGATCTCCTCTCAGCCTTCTCTTCTCCAAGCTAAAAAGGCCAAGCTCTCTCAGCCTTTCCTCATAAGAGAGATGCTCCAGTCCCCTAATCATYTTTGTGGCCCTTCGCTGGACTTGCTCCAGTAGTGCCACATCCCTCTTGTACTGGGGAGCCCAGAACTGGACGCAGTACTCCAGATGGGGCCTCACCAGGGCTGAGTAGAGGGGGAGAATCACCTCCCTCGACCTGCTGGCAACACTCTTCCTGATGCACCCCAGGATACCATTGGCCTTCTACAAACAGTTGCTGTCGGCTGTAGCCGAAGGGGAAGACGACAGTTGCTGAAAGAGGCAGGTGCTGGTGTGGGAGTGTGATGTCAAATCCTGCTCTAGAGGAATGTGTGCAGGGAAGGAAAATGTGGCCCAGGGAGAGAGRAGCAACATCTAGATTTGGCTTTCACTGTGTGTAAGATTCAACCGCCTTAATCTAAATGCTTACTGGATTTGGTCATATGAATTTTCAGTCTAAAAAGAACATTTAACGCATGGCTCAGAGTTACCACTCTCATGGATATATTTCACATTTCAGTTTTGTGACTTTTATTGTGTCAGGCATCAGTCTTCATGTAGATAAATATACAATGCTAGTGAGAGGACAAAAAAAACTATTGAAGTTATTCTATAGTACTGTTTATTCCATATTTCCAGGAGAGGGACTAAACTGAATCTAATAATAATTTATTCCTAAGGCTCTCAATTATTGTATAATTCTACTGAAACTTTACAGCATGTTTTCTAGAAAAACTTATGATCTTTGCTTAAGTTTGCATTGTAGCCAAAACAGAGGCCTTTGACACCTGTAAATTGTAATTGTACTCATCAGGATATAATTAATATTAGCTTGCCTTGAACTCAAATATTAGTATACTAAAATATTGTCACTAACAACAGTATCTAAGTATTTTTTAATATTGTGATGGCATAACCAGACACAATGTATAAGCATTTTATGTCAGCAATGTCACCACCAAAGGAGCAGAGAAAGAAAGACAGATGGGTATAGTTACATGTAGGAGACATTCAAGTAACAAAAAGTGTCAAGACAAGATTTGTACAAGGGACTGCAAATAGGCAGAATGACATCCCAAGTACTCAAAAAGGATGACCAGCAAAGCCAAAAAACAAKATAAGCAGTATCGAGGACTCCTCCCTCCCCCTCTCCCCTTTAGGAGGAAGAAGGCAATAGCATAAAAACCATCAAGCATAATCAAGGAAAATCAGAAAAGAAGTAAGTCAAATCTACTTTGATTCCAACTTCTCTGACAAAGAGCTCTCAAGAGTGATCACCTTGACCTCTGAGAGCAAGAACCACCAGGGATTCAGCCATCAGTTCTAACCATATGGCATCAGCTCTGTAGCATTGTATGATCACAGGTGTTAAAGACTAACAGTTTTGTATACATGTGGTGACTATGACTATTAATGTTTAAGAATTAATCGTTATCATGAAGTGTGTTTTTAATGAATAAATTTACTAAAGTTAGGTTTTAAAGTTTAAAACTGGCCTGATTTGTCAATCTTCTAAACACTTATATTACAGTAACCTAATTCCCTGATTTTATATATATATATATACACACACATACGTATATGCACGCACACACACACACATATATATTCAGCTGCAAGAGCATTATAATAGAGACTCATTTGGTGAGATTATAGAATACATCGGCTAGTCTTCAGTAAATCACTTAAGTGTACATCAAGTTGTAAATAACTTGACTAGTTCCACTAAATGCAATAGAATGATTTAATTTTTAAAGTTGCATTAGATTTTTTTGCTTATTATGGGGAGATTTGATATCAGATCTTACCTTTCACAGAGTTTTAAATGTTTTGAATAATTGTATAAAAAAAAAAATTGTTGTCTCTGGGACAACGTAATCATATCAATGAAATAAAGTTCTGTCAGTGACCCTCCTCCCCTTCAGTAAAAGGAAATTAAATCTACATAGACAAAGTGGCTGTGGGACCTATTAATTTTACTATTCTGGATTATCTCATGCTACCATGATATATGATGGTATACTTTAAGGACTCCGAAGTTTCATATCTGTAAAAGCTTTGTTCAAAACACCAAGATAAGAACTAAGGAACCCGACCCCAAAATTAATACAAAATAGTTGTATATTTGCCTTCTGCCCAATCCCTCAAGAATACTTTCCTGGCTTAGGTTATCACTCATGACAATTTTTTAGGAATCAGTGTCTTATTCTAAGCAGGGCCAGCATCATGAACTGATCTGAAGACAAATTAGGACATAAACAGTCAAGAGCAAAAATTATGCTAGCAAGAGAGAGACCCACCAGGCACTATTCACTCTGTGTAGGTCATAGTGAAAAAGCCATGCACACAGTGATCCTCTTTACAATTAGAAAGCAGAGTAAGGAGAAGGGAGACTAGAGAAGAATGCGTGTATCTCCCTTCTCAGCTGTCAGCACTATGTTCTCTAGGTAAGGCTGGGCATAGGCACTCAGAGTTAAGAAGTTAGGGGACAGGGGCAGCAGAGGCAGGCACAGCCTGAGTCCCCAACTGTGGCCCAAAATATTCTCAGTCTACAGCAGTCAGGGAAAAAAAAATCAAAATGACAATGGTGTGACTTTGGAAGAAAGCTGAGCGGGTACTTGTGTTCTAAGAATTTAGGGTARAGGAAGTTAAAGATGTTATTCCGATTTCTATTTCTAGCTTCTTTGCTTTTTTTGGAAGTTCTCCCAGGACATTTTGGGATGGTCTCTTTATGCTTCCTCAGTTGGTCTATGGGGACTTCTAAAATCCAAACTATAAATGAAGACATGGGTACTTCATGTTCACATCTAACACTGCGCACCATTAATAAAGGAAAATTTGATGTGCTTATATTAGTCAAAATCACATAATATACAGAGGCAGGAATAGCAATCCAGGTGGGCTTAAAAACAATTTATTCTCTCTAGAAAATAAATAAATTAAAACACTGAACACTTTTCATTACCTTTTCACATCATTAGCCAGAGGTCTGACTTCAAGATTTGAAGGTTATGCGGGAAACCCTATAAAAAGTCACTCATTCCTCCTTATAACCCCATGCTGTATTAATACAGAGAAAATTAAACTGCTAAATCACAGGAAGTCATATTGCTTATTTATGATGGGCCATGAGAAACTGTTTAAGTGATTGGATTTAAAAGGAAGCATATGTTTCTCTGAAATGCTAAAACTTGACAATCTTTCATTTTCTGTACTTGGCAAAGTGGGATGAAAAGCACTCTAGAGCTCATGAGCAAATTTCTTTACATGTACTTCTGGAGTATTTTTTTCATCTGTCATCCTGGTCCTTTCATTCATTCCTCATTATCCATATCCATCTGTTGTCTCTTCTCTTACATGTAGATTATAAGCTTTCTAAGGCAGGGCCAGTTGTTTTTGTACCGTATGCCTCCTGGTGTGACACAATGGATGCAAAACCCAAAGACAGCGTTCCTAAATATTACAATATATACCATGAAATACCATTACCAGTCATCAGTTAAGCTCTGTCTCATTGATGAATACACTGTATTGATTTAGCTTATTATAACGAATGAGAGAACACAGTCAAACTGAAGACTACAACCCATCAGTGTAGTGCTTTGGGCTTTGATTTAAAACCTTGGTTGGGCTGCAGTGTTTTAATGAAGCAGAACAATGAGATACAGGTTCTAGCAGCTTTGCTCTTTCTGAAAATCCACTTATAGACTGAATAGCCATACTGTATTCAATGTGACTCCTGTCACGAAAAGCATCTCTTTCAGAAGCATCCTTAGCCAGAATTACAGACTAGCATCAAATATTTTGGAGGAGCAGGCAGAAAGAAGAAAGTCTTTAGAGCCAGCCCAGTCTTTTCAATATATACTTGGATAATACCTAACACAATGATGTCCCCAGCCTGCAAGTAAAGTGTCTATGCTTTATCACAAGAGGAATGAGACATTTATTCTTCAAATAGCTGGGGATAATCTTTCTGTTCCCTAAAGGAGGAGGAGGGCTTGAAAGGAAGTCACTCAGGCAGTAAACAAGCATTTATCATATTCCACTTCCTTCTGAATTGCATAATGACTTTTCTTTTTCTGGCTACCTGATTTATTGTGCCATACAAAGCCCAGCTGCTAACTTCAAATGAATCTCAGAAGCGTTAAGGCTCCTCTCCCGAGTTTTATCTCCATTCTCACTGTTGCCTACAGTTTCCATAAAGCAAATGTTTGAATAAAGCAAACTGGTCTACGGATCAAATAAAGTTAATCACAGCACTCAAGTCTCCATTCGGAAGAAAGATATTTGCTTCCCACATTTTGCGGGTGTGCCCTTGCAGTGAAACAGGAACAAACCACAGAAACAGCCCCTCTAATCCCTTTCTCACTCAAATTCTATGGTAGGAAGGAAGATACGGCTTATGCCAGTGTATCTAACATCTGAACTTTAAACTCACGCTGCCGTTAAGGCAGCTCTAGTCTGATCATCTGTATTTTTGTCAGATAATAAGAACAGATGGTGATATTTGATACAAAATAATCAGCTAACTTAGCAAAGAGTTAGGTATACATTTTCATAACAAGCAATCTGATGAGGCTGATAAATAAAACTTCCCATGGGAACAGAATACTTGAAATAACACCTTTGTAATAGAAAAATATAACCAATCCCCCCAAAAGAGCAAGTAAAGGTACACTTAATTATAGAAACCATGGTGTTTACACCCCTTATGCTATTGGAATTGTACTTGGAAAAAGGTGACTTTCCCACAGCTGATATATGAGAATGGACAAAATGCTCTTGAATGTCCTAATCTTTATCAAATGAATCTTTTCACAGTAATACAGGTATTATCAAAGTTAACAATTGGAAATAAATCCAGTCAGGAAATTTTTATAAAGTGTTTTTCTTCAGAAAATATTAATTTGTATTAATTAATAATTTGTATTAACTATGAATACTAATGTTCTGGCAGAAAAGGAGTGACTGATTTCTTCCCCCCTCCCCCCCAATCTTCCTGAAGTGTCCTGTTCTATGACATTTTTCACCAAAAAAAAGAACACATTTTGTATTTAATTGTAGGTGCCAGAAAGATGATGATAATAATAATAATAATAATAATAATAATAAAAAAGCTTTGGGCTAACAGTAAGCTTTTTCTTTTTTCATTTTAAAACTAAAATATTTTGCAATTTTTTCCCCTCATGATTCTATTTTTACTTTGAAATAAAATCATATCATAGCCATTATAATGGCATCTTAGCTGTGCTGGAAGTGAGGGAAAGAAGTTAATGTAACAGAACAAGATAAATAAAACTTACTTTGTTATGTCTCATGTCTTGCGCATGAGAAAATACCCATTACTGACAATGAGTCAACCATGAGTTCAGCTATAAACCAAGTTAGCTGTTAGTTGTGCCCATCTCAGAAAAACAAATCTTTCTCTGCACAGACTTTAAATGGGCTTTTTCAAATGCACAGTATAGGGTGTTTTGTTTTGTTTTCCAGTTTTAACTTTCAATTAAATAATTTGCTGTGAAACTTATGACTTCAAATAACCATCAGCAGTGGTTAACTTTTCTAACATTGGCTTTCTTGCAAATATCTCCTGTTAGAAGAGTCTAGAATATCTCCTGCTATCTTGTATGTACAACCAAATGTCTTTAAAAAAAACAAAACAAAACATTTCAGCACACAGCAAAATAATATCTTAATACTTGAGGAAGGTTCAAACCAGTAGTCCCTCAGCTCAGACCAGTCTCTCAGTAAATTCAGAATACTATGTGCTGAATCCAACTTATTCAACTATATACAAACTATTTATTAATATAAAGAATTCAAAGTCTTCTGCACTCATTGGCATGCTGAACTGTGCTTTACTGAATGCTATCATTTGAGAAACCTGTACACTGTATCATATTTGGTTAATAACACAACATTTTCATCAAGCAAATCACATCCGTGAGTACCTCTGTCTGCAGGTACCCATCATAAACTGGCAAAAATTGAATCATGCCTGCCCTAAGCAAGGACAGGCAGGGTCTTTAAAACTTTATGACTATCTTTTGAAGATATTTTGGAGCTAAACATTTGCTCAAGCTGAGAGGAAATCCTCAGAACAAAAGCAGAAGGGAAGAAATAATGAACATGAAAAATTATTAGCTAGGCAAAGTTATCAGAGGTGAACTATAAAGGTCTTACAGACAGAAGATTAATGGAGATACTAGAAAGCTACTGGAGAAGTAATTGTGCATGTTTTAGTTGCAAGGAGTACTAAGTTAAGGAATATTATATAGAGAGCAAGTCATGGTTGGGAAAGACAAGCTAGACTGAAAAAGATGTCATGGAAAAGCAATTTATGTCCTAGCCTAAGTAATACTCCAGTGTACTGATGAAGCTGAAGGATGGTTCTGAAATATATAAGCTTAAGAGGCTAGGAGCAAAAAGAGCCCGAATGACAAATAGAGCCTCCCTCGGAACTTCCAAGAGAAACCTGTCTTGAAAAGGAAAGAAAAGCTTTTGCTTTCTAATTCCTTTGTGTTTTATCTTTCAAGCAAAAAAATAAGTGTATTCAGAAAGTGTGTTTGCAAGTATAAAATGCCTCCTAAAGACTATGACTAAAAATTCATATTAGTCTGGCAAAGGGAGTGTTAAATTTCRGGTGCAAATCTGACCAACTATGACTTGATGCTATGACAGGCCTGCAGGTTCTACCTCTTACAAAGGTACTCTTAAAAGCAGGATGGAAGATTATGTCTAAACACTTAAGAAAGAGATCCTAATCTGAATAAGAAAAGCTCCTGAGAATCCACAACAACAAATATCCACTGAGTGACACCCAGCTAATTTCCAGCATACATTCTATATAAATCACCAAAAGATYGAGCTGTTTCAGTTAATAAACTGAGACAAAACTCTTCAATTACTGTGATGGCTAAAATGTAGGGAAAGTGTTACTTATTTAATACTGTGATGTTCTTTAAAAACAACAAAAAAAACCCTCAGACCTGTTGAGATTGCAATGGCAGGAGGAGTATCCACTTACTCCTCAAATTTTTAAAATAAGGACCCTATTTTCATTTCATACCTTTCATCTGTGCAGAATACTTATTTGTTTCATTCACATTATATTCCAAAACAGTTTCATTTGTTCTAACCACAGGATAATTAAGATAATGGGATAACATGGCTTTGGTGTCAATGCAGAATTGTAGAATTTTGGTATTCCAGAGCTAAACACTTCATTGTACCACTACCAAATCTGTTTGGTTCACTGCTCAGACTGTAATGCACACAAATTTCACCTACTGAGATCAATGGGATTCCATGAGGTAAGACAAACTGCCTGTATGCAGACCACTGATAGGCAACATGAAAACAAACAAACAAACATACATATTAGGAGGAATAGTTGATGGGTTCATCTGGTCTTGTATCAGGCTTGACTGTCTAGAATAAACGGGACAACTCATATCATAGAATAACAGTCTCAAGCATAAAATCATAAATTCTTTCAGGTTGGAAGGGACTTTAGAAGGTCATCTAGAAAAACATCCTGCTCAAAGCAGAGTCAGAGAAATAATTATACTCATCAAAAATACATTTGTCTCAAAAGATATACAAATATAAGTTTCCCTGTTAACTCTCACCCTTTAAAGTTCTTTAAAACTTGACATGCTTCACATTAAAGACAATAAGTAAAACTAACAATTTCAGTAGGAAGGTCTTCCAAACAAAATTCTGTTCTATTCAGCCTTGGTAGTGTAGTATGACACCTGTTGCTTTGGGCTCATGAACTGATTTCTCAGCAGGAAAACAAGAAACAAAAGTATGTTATTTGAACAGCTGAAGAACAGTGCAAAGAGTTTATGATGGGAAGACTGTGACCTACAGGAACTTCATGTGTTGCCAGCTGTTTTAAAAACCTGTATAAATTTGAAGAGTAATTTGAAGCCCTGTATGACATATAACAAAGAATTTTCTACTTAATAAAGCAAAAAAGACAAAGTCTCTTCTTGATGTTTCAAATAGAAATTTAAACCAGAAATATTTTCTTTTGTCTCTAGACATCTATTCTTAGAGATAGTAAATGCTGCCAAAATAATAAGGTTGTGTTATTCTTCTTCACAGCTTTCATCTGGGAACCAAGATCAGAACAAATACTGAGCCAAAAAGAGGTAAATGGATTTGCAGTCTGCAATTCATGGGGGATAGGCTGTGCCTACCCTCATATTTTGAACTGTAGCTCACAAGAAGACAGTGGTGAAGAAAATGTGCAAGTTTGGGCTGTATTCTAAAGAAATGGTATTGCTGGGGGAGGGGGAAGGAGAGAAGAATTTGAAAAATTCTTTGCTGTGGAATCAATTACAAATGTAAGGAAGAATATTTCTGACTTGAAAACAAGAGGAAGAAAGAGAGCTTTCAGTTCACTGACAGAAATGGGACAGAATTAATGACAACGTCTCATAGAACTCCAGAGGTAGGTTCACATCGTGTTTGGTTTCAAAAATACATGCCATATTTTAAATATAAAACATTATGGTGGTCATGTTATAATAAGCAAGTGGTCATATTATAATAAGCAAGTAATATATAGATTTTTTCAAGTGTGGGAAAAAGAGTGTGAGAAAAATCAAAGCAGGAGGGGTAGTAAAACTTGTGCTGACCTTTGTTCAAAGTTACCAAGAGTAAATATAAACTGAATTAGAGCTCACATTATGGCAACTTTTTTATGATTCCCTACATTTGATTTGTGAACTCTGCTGTGCCCAGTAACAACAGTGTAAAAGAGTGAGGATACTCTTTAACACTTCTGTAATTCTAAAACAAAACCCACATAAGTATAAGCTATTTTTTCTACCAGTGCAATGTCCAAAGAATTTTGTATTGTTTTTTTTTTCCTCCCCTTTTCCTTTTTTGGTTGGAATTTTCAACAGAATATCAAAATAAACTAAACAGAGCTGAGACGAAAAAGCTGTATTCCTTTTTGGGAATAAAAAACAGGCCTCCATAATGCTGCTCTTCACAAGGGATGCATGTAGTCTTCTAAAGCTTTTATATGATATATTACAAAAGTGTTAAAATTACTTTTCCTGACTTTGTATTCAACAAGTAGCATTTCTCAAGTATATATGTACTGTTGCCTCAAAAAACATTTCTTTCCTAAAAATACTGCATTTTTAAATACATATTTTATTATTCTACTTCTAGGAAAACTCATATGATAAATATTCTTAGAGACTGGAAATGTCATGATATACAATGAAAATCTAGAGATCACCCTGCAAAGCCACTCAGTGGTGTACTAAGATCTTCCAGGAGCTCTTCTGATGTTTTAAAAATCTTGAATTGTTGCCAGGTATGTGCTAGATTTGAAATCAATTTATTGCTGCATTGTGACATTTACTAGAGTAAAGTCCGACTCTCATGATACTCATAGACAGTCAATATAGACTATAAAATACAACAGAAACACAGAATGTGGTTAGTGTAGATCTCAGTGAAAGAGTTTTTGTAAGAATTAAGGGCTTATAAACAAACACTTCAAAGAGAAATGCTTACGTACTTCCCAGAAAGAGAAAGAATGAGGAGGCTGAGATTTTCCCACAAACAGAAACAGGATTTCTGTATTATCTCTTGTATCATGATAATTTAGATTTGATTGAAACAAAGTCTTTGTAATCACTTATCAGTTGAGACTTCTCTTTTCTTCTCCAAAGTTACCCGTGAAAGACATCACCTGCTCAATCACATCATCCTATTCCACTATGAAAAGTGGAGGCTTAGTCATTATCTTACCAGTACCTATGCTTTTTCTGAAGCTTTTCCAAGAATGCACCCCTACTCCTGGTCCTGCATGGTTAGAAGTGAATAAATAAGCCAGGGATGCATAGAATCTCCTAGCCTGTCAGAGTCTTTGGAGATTATCCRAAAAAGATGGGCCTTGAGCTGTATTATTGCTTTTTCCAAAACCTGTTCACAGTGAGGATTCTGAAATAGGGCACTGATATTTGTCAAACTATCACAAAACAGGAGGAGAGCAGACATTTATGAAGGATACTGACATCCTACAAATACCAGCACAAACAGGGTCAGCATCGTTTCATCAACTTTAACCTGGTTTGATGATTCAGATGTACCCTGTAAAAGTTCTCTGAAGAAATAAAGTTTTTCAGAGATCTCCTCCTGGCTCTTATGAATTTCACTGCTTAGCAATATGACCACGCCCAAAAATCTATCTACCAACATGCTTTTTACATCATGATTTTCATAATCATATATTCGCCGAAGTACAAAATAAAAATAGCATGAAAAAAGTGTTTTCTTACTAACTGCCCATTGTTTAGACTTGGGCATTTCAACAATTTCACAAGCCCATAATGAGGTAGATTTCTTTTACCCTCACAAAAAACCTCTTCTAGTTAAAATGGAACATCAGCTTTTATAAATTGCGAAGAACTCTGACCCCCTCTTGTGACGAAGGATCAGAAAACAGACAGTTTCAAAGTAAGTTGCTTTAAACTGTGCAGCATCACATTCAAATAAGATTCCTTTAGAAAGATGAGACTAGACTGAAATAAATTAGATTCAATTATTTATTGCTCATTTTTTCCCAACATTACAGCAAATGTCACATGAAGAGAAGCATCATACTTCAGTCACAGTATTCTGTTTCTGCTAGCTCTCTGGGTGATTACCTTTAAGAGTTACTTTACTTCCTTTAGTCATGATTCTCTCTAGCTTAATTTACCTAGGAAGGCATCCATCAGATAAAGTTGTACCAGATAAGAATAAGAGAAGTGTTTAATAGTCAGTCCAAATTCCTTCAGTCTCCATCACATATGTAATATTTGTATGCCTGCTACACCTCACACATAAGATAAAAAAGAAGCTCTACTAGCTTTATGCCATCTAGTAATTTTTCCATGCCATGGAAATCCTCACGTACAATCCACATGACTCTGTCTGTGAGTAGCTTCATATATGTATTTTGGAAATTATATTTCAACAGCGAACAAAATAAAAGCTTATACTATACTGATTTCCTAATTCTACAAACGGATAAAATCAGAGTTTCCATACCTGTGTAACAGAAAATCACTAGCACCAATTTTCACTCCTGTTAATGGGAGTTCTTCAGAGACTTGCATAAGGTATGAGAAAGCTGATGACTGTCAGAACTAAGACAGGGTCCTAAGTAGAGKGTAAATTAGTATTACAGAAGAAATTCCAACATTTATCCTTGCCAAAAGGAAACAGATTGTTTCTTTTTTTCTACAACAACATAACTCCTAATCCAGGATTTTACCCACAGGCAGGTAAAACACATTGTATAGGGGTTGCATAACCAAATCAATGTACAATATAGATTCATCCTGCATATCATTCCTTCCTCCCCTCTTGATACTTGGTTTTSAAATCCAGCACAGTATGACATAATTGCCAGCCCAAATAACTCAGTCTGCTTCCCACCCCTTGAGTTTTAGCTCCAAGTTAAGGGGAGCTGTCGTCTGGTAGCATCTCTTCTCAGCTCATTAGCATTCTGAGTTTCTCTCTTGGCATGGTGTCCCTTCTTCAGCTGATAGCTCTAGCAGCAAACTCACCCTTTTCTCAGCGAGTTTCACAGTTTTAGAAGAAATCCTGAAAGCGGTTTGTTTCTGCTATGCAGACTGGAGGGTCTGCATTTGGGGTCCAAAACATAATCAGTGTTCAGAGCTCTGACTGCCTGGCAAATCTCTACAGACAGACTGTACAGACTGGTCCAAGCTAACAAGATTCCTACTGAGCACATCTGGGAGAGAGCCTATAGCTTCTGACATGGACAGCAAAAATTAAAAAGTGCCTTCCCAAACCAGCTTCTAAAGTTTTTGAGGTTGTAAATGCTCTAAACTACCTACCCACATACTGATGGCACTCCAAAGTCATCTGCATAGCTTTTCTTATAGATAGGGTCATCCAGATAGCAAGGCAAATGCTGGTGGTCATCATCAGAAGTTTTATCCTGCAATCCCCCTGATTCAGCATAGTAGAGAAGAGGGCATAAACACAAATAAAACCTGTAAGGCACTCCCATTACCAGAAGGGTAACCATACGGTACAGACGTTTGTGTGCGGAATAAGCAGAGATGAATTTATAACATCCATCACCATCATTTGTACCAATATAAAATATTTATTCATGTATTTTTTATAAGATATCATCAAGTACTTCCATATAAGTGATATGTTGATAAATTTTCATTAAGGATTGAGAAAGGAAGTGTCTAGTTCTGTAGAAGACTAAAAGGCATCTGATGGGAAAAAGTTTTACTCATTTTGATCTCTTAGATATAATTCAGTGTTTTTTCTCTGGGAATTATCATTTAGAAAAATCTAGTTGTGCCTTTTGGGGAGGGGGGGAGGGGAGGAGCTCCCATTAATACATATTCTATCACTACTCTATCACACTATATAAACAGCCAAGCCACCTGGAAAGATTATCCCAGAGAAGCTTGCCTCTGCTACAGTCCACTTCTATACATAGAGAAGATGATAGCGTCTTATCAGCAAAGTGTAATTTTGTAAGACTTCCAATATTAGAGCTCCTTAGCTATCTTTAAATCAATAAATCTACATCAAGACTTGCAAGGTGGACTTAATTACACGGTAGGCCCACAATTTAGGCTCTAGCTAAGGAGAGAGATTTGATGAAAGTTTAGATTATTCTTAAGAGACTCTAGTAGCAACAACATAAAAAGGGCTACTTGGATCCGCCAAGGGTATGCTCTTAAAGTACAATAAATACAAGTAAGATTATGAGTCAGGGACGAATTTCTCCAAATCACCGGGTCTTCATGAAATACAGCATCTTTTGAAATGCAGCAGAAGGTCTTGTTTCTGTAATTATCAATATAATATTTTTTATTAACTGATGGAATTTCCAGGCACGTTATTACCATGCTGACTCAGAAGTGATGAAAGACAGTCCTACCACAGATGTGTGAATTACTGGACTGGCTCTTCTCAACACCTACCTGTCTGCATAGTACAGAGAGTTAATCTAACCATGATAACACACACACAGAGAATACACAGAATAGAAGTTAAAAAATTACTACTTTGAGGCTTCAGCACAGTAGTCAAAGGAGCAACAYGAGGCTCCTGTGAGTTGTTTATAAGCAGATTGTGAAAATCCTTATGTTGACTAACAGGATTAAGAATGCCCTTTGGAACTAATCTATCTTTTAGCTTACTGAAACACCTGCTGTACAATTGCAGAGAAAGCTACCATAAGAGAATGACTTTCATTACACAGTTATTTCAATAAAAAGATTTTAATCACTTTGGTCTAATCCTGATTTCTAATTTGATTCCCTTCAAGATGATACATAAAATGCAACTCTCATACGTTTCTAAGTGAAGTCATAAATAACCAAAAAGATTCAGTCTAAGAATGCCAACAACATGTTCAAGAGGAAAAACAGTAGCCCTGGAACAGAAATAATGATCTCAGATTTAAAAAACATACACTTCACATCAGAATATTGTGCATAAACTATGGGAAGAAAAAAAATATTAGTAGGAAATATAAGAAAAGATATTCCAAATACTACCATACAGCATTTCTCAAATTACTACTGAAAATCCCAGGGGCTGATACTGGGGTCAATACTGAACATCATTAGTGACCTGGATGATGGGACTGAGTGCATCCCCAGCAAGTTTGCAGACTGTACAAAACTGAGTGGCTGATACACCAGAGGGCTGTGCTGTCATTCAGAACAACGTCAGCAGGCTGCAGAAATGGGCAGAGAGGAACCTCATGAAGTTCAACAAAGGGAAATGTGAAGTCCTGTACCTGGGGAGGAATAACCCCATGCACCAGAACAGGCTGGGTGGCAACCAGCTGGAAAGCAGCTTTACAGAAAAGTCCCTGGGGGTCCTGGTGGACAACAAGTTGACCACGAGCCAGCAATGTGCCCTTGTGGCAAAGACAGCCAACAGCATTAGGGGCTGCATTAGGCAGAGCGTAGCCAGCAGGTCAGGGGAGGTGATCCTTCCCTTCTATTCAGCACTGGTGAAACACACCTGGAGTGCTGTGTCCAGTTCTGGGCTCTCCAGTACAAGAGAGACATGGACATATATGAACAAGTCCAGCAAAGGGCCACAAAGATGATTAAGGGATTGGAGCATCTCATACAAGGAGAAGCTGAGAGAGCTGGGACTTTTATCCTGGAGAAAAGAAGTCTCATGAAGGATCTTATCAATGCATATAAACATCTGATGAGAGAGAATAAAAAAGAATGAACCAGACTCTTCTCAAGAGTGCCCAGTGAAAGGACAAAAGGCAATAGACACAAATTGAAATATAAGAAATTCCATTTGAACATAAGAAAACAAACAAACAAAACAAAAATTCTTTTACTATGAGGGTAGTTGAACACTAGAACAGGTTACCCAGAGAGCTTGTGGAGCCACCATTCTTAGGGAGATTCAAAACTGACTGGACAAGGCCCTGGCAACCTGCTACAGTTGACACTGCTTTAAACAAGGGGGTTGGAATAGACAAGTATCAGAGGTCCCTTCCAACCTCAAACATTTCATGAAAAATCAAAAACATCCTGCCTTATGTACTGCATAATTTACCAAATATTTTGAAGATACTTACACCACAGTGGTTGAGTATACCTATGTTAATGATGGCTTTATCCCTTTTACACTGTTAAGAAGAAAAAAAAAAACCTTAAAGTTTCATTGGAAATTGGCAGCCAGCAATGCTTTATGTTTTCTCCTATTCATTTCCCAAAATGACTAGTTAGGAAAGCACAGAGTCATCAGATGTCTTTTGAAACCTTCTTCCTCAGAGCATCTCCTATATCTCCAGTTTGGAAGTATATACAGTTCAGAGTTTCACTGGAGGTAATGGTCATTTGTATGAAGCAATATAAAGCCTTGAGAAGTATTTTTAAGAAACAATCTTCTAGAATATCAGAGCCAGAAATGTTTTGTGTCATTTCTATGAACTACTGATAGACAAAGAGCAAAAGGTTCAGAGAACCTGAGATAAGATGGTGAATTGTACATTCAACCAGCCCAACTATTCAGACCTTTTCTAAACCAAATTATTGGAGCTCAGCAGTTCCATCCCAATTAGTCCACTGACTGTCTTTGCTCAAAGGATTGAGTACTCAAAAAATTTTCAAGGTTGCAGAACACACAAAAAAAACCCCAGCTATATTTCCTGTACAACCACAGGCCCACTCCCTCCAAGTATCCCTCGAGTGGGCCATCTGCTCTGAAYGAACAGTTTAAATGTTAAAAGAATAAAAAGTCTCTCTCGGCCTCATCTCTTCTTCCTCTAATCTTACCATATCTCTAAATCTGAATATTTCCTTACTGACTCCTTTCTTTTACCTTTTACTCTGTCAGTGAGTGCAGCCTTTTCTGCATTTGGATTTTAGCTAACAGGATGGGATGCCAAGTATTAATTACGGATTGTATCAGTGACGTGTATCTCAGTTTGAAATCAAGGAAAGTTGTACTGCTTTTAGCCAAGCTTAAAGCAGATCTATGATATGGTCATACTAGTGGCTAAAACCATAACTTTCCTTCCATTGTTCATTCAATTTCCTATTTTCCATACTACTCCCTATCTTACACCTTTTGCCCTGCTTGTCACTATTACAGGTACATACCCACTCATTCTGTCTGCACAGACATGAGCTCTGTCACATCATGTAGTCACACATCTCTTATCCAGCTACTAGACAGTATTTTAGTGTTAACAATCCACTTCCTCCCCTCCCCAGCAAAATTCTGACAGAGTTTTCTGAGATCTTGTAAAAACAGATATTTATACATGCAAAAATATTTTAAAATTAACAAGCCCTTCCTTGGGAAGAAAAAAAAGGAATAAAGTCTGGTACTGTTACAAACCAGGATATAAATTCCTGTGAGATAGTTCTATTGGGAAGCAGTTTCACTCACTTCTGGAGTAAAACAGAAGAGACTCTGGTAGGATTGTGTCAGGTGGTGAGTGGAGGCTGGCTATTTATATACTTAAAACAGCAGCAGTTATTTGCCATGATAGACTATTTCTCATAAATGGTGATTGAAAGATCAAGCMAGTATCACTTCCTACCTTTACTATCCACCCCAGAGCAGTGACCTAAAGTTGTCTTTAGGTCCTTAGCCTGCCTCCTCCCCTAACTGGTGCTGTCCCTTGGGTTAGTTCAGATGGTCTTTGAACTTCAGTTGCTGTGAAACCAGCATTTCCTGCTCTTATGTACAAGTCAGTCATGACATGGTCCTATTCGCTGGACAATCGCACCTGTTCACAAGACTTTTATATCTCATTACTGTTTGCATCCACATAGCACTCCATTGTGCCAGAACACTGGCAGTGGATGCTGGATCTATAGTTCTGGATGGCCAAAGCTCCAGTGCTTGTTTCACATTTAAAGTAATTTAGAGATCTCTACAGAGGTAAGGAAATCCTTCTGAGATTAGACTAAGCTTTAGGCATAGGCACTGAAGGTGTGAAAACAAAGACATAACAAGTAATGAGACAGGATCCATAGACAAATTACAGGTTATTGGTGCCCTTTGCAGCAAGACAATTCACTGATGCAGTGCTGCACTCATTTGAATTAGAACTCACTTCTTTCCTATAGTCACGTTCACAGTAGTGGGTTTAGCTCTACTTCATAGTCCTCTGTTCACGTAGATTTCTGTACGTGTTATTTATGGTGTAGCCTAGAACTTCCTGGTAGTAGCTCTACATTGCTGCAGAGACTTAACTGGACCTTAGAGACAGGAGTTGGAACTCAGTGTGCCTGCTCTGATTTGTTCTATGCTGAGTGAAAGCCAGRGGATAGGAACTAGTATAATGTATTAGGAAGACTTTCCTGAAGCAGTAAACAATGTACCGGAAGCAGAAGACAAGCTGTAAATGGATCCAAATTTAGCACTAATGAGCATAGTTCCAGAAAACTGCCTATCAGTGCTGAAAACATAAAGCTCCTGTTAAACTGATTTCCTATTCAAAAATGGAGAAACAGAAAACCCACTTGCACCAACACTAAGATGTCATGGCTGACAGCATTTCATGACACAAGTTTGCTAATACATTGTATATTGCGTTGTGAAATCTGTATCTGTTCAAATGAACTGCATATTAAATTTACTAGCACTTAATCCCATTGCAGTTGTGCTCTTTACCGAATAACTAATCATTTTTTAACGTTATGCTGCTTCACCTTAGGGAGAAGAACACTGCAGAAGGGTTTAAATGGATTCCTATATTTAGGCTGCAGTAATATTAAACCAATTAACACTAGGTAACTACCTTTCCCTGATATTGAAACATATACAGTGTACAGTATAGTATTATTGGGTTATAGTATTATTAGCTAAATATTACCTTAGTAGAGCTCCATCAGCTTTCAACTAACCTRACACTCTTCCTGTATTTGTACTTTGCTGAACACATGCAGGCTCACAGCTTCCTGTGTGATGGTGATAACATATGTCTGACTGTTGCTGGCAGCTGGAGTGGAGGGGAAGACAATGCCCTTTGACCTGTGAAAAGCAGTATAAAGCTTATCAGATCCTCTCCAGATATCACTGAAGGAAATGGGCTGGAAGAGTTGGCCCCACATAGGAAATACATATAAAAAAACCTGTCAGTGCTAATCTTTTTTGTAATGTCATTAAAAACTACTTTTGCAAATCTGAGCTCTTCTAGACAATGTCATTAGTACAAACTGAATTGAAGTAAAAAAGGAGAGGAAGCATTATATACCACACATAGGTTCATATAAACATAGGTTCATATCACTTTAAATGACTCAGTCAGTAATACCAAGAATGCTTCATTTTATGGTGCCAGAATAAATTTTTCTTAGTCATTATTTCTCTGGTCCATTTCTGAAGTAGACCTTAAAAGATCATGTTATTGTATAAAACATTATACATAACTCTTCCCACTAAACATTATTTTTTTAAACCTACAAGACCTTCTGGACAAACTGAAGTTAAGTACAATTCTGGGATGACACCCCCCCACCAAAAACCTAATGAAAAATGTATTTGCAGGTAGTGTTAGGGGAACACCCTTATTGCCCTGACAGATATTCTAGGCAGCATTAGTATGCTAAGCTTTAAATAAAGAGAAATAGCCTATTTTAAATTGATAGAACATCTGTCTCATCTACCTTACACTATATTGTTACAAAACCAGTTAACAGCATCAACACAAAAGTTAAAAAAAAAAAAAAATCATTTGAGAGTCAGGAAATTAGACTGGAGGTCATACTAATGGTTTCAAATATAAGAATGTTAGCAAAAGTAAATATTATTCCCTTCCCCAGACACCTATTACACAAGATTATTTCGAAGTAATGTCCTCACAAGCTTACTAGCAAGAATGAACATGCAACGTTCCACCATACAGTGTTCTGTTATCTCTGCTGTGTTCTGTTCCAGGTATCTGTCAAACCTGAGCTTCATACTTTTGGTGAAGAGGAAGAAAGGAAGAATTTGGGCTCTTTGCTGGTTTCTTCCTTACTTATTTATAAGTTTCATTCCTTAGCAGCTTAATTCTAAAAGTATGTGAAAAGAATACAGCTAGCTGTTGTCTGCCAGACYGGTACCAGTTTGGCTTTATTCAGAATTTACTGTTCAGTTCTAGGAGCTCACAGAAATCAGTGCTCTTTTGAAGAAACTCAAATCCAAAACTTATGGCAATTGCCTAAAGATTATTATTATACAATAGTAGTAGTAGTAAAGTAAGACAGCTGATCAGGACTCCATTGTGTCACTGTCAATACACACTGAGAGGACTTGCCTCTCCTTAAGATGTTACAGTCTAAACAGACAAGGCAGGGAAGAGGAGAAAAGAACCATTACTGATAGAAAACTGAGGCACAGAGTAATCTGGCTCAAGGCCACTCAGGAAGTCTGTAACATAGCGAGGATGATTAGATTCTCTTCAGTCCTGGTCTAACATTAAGCCAGAAAACTATCCTACCTTTCAAGCCTTAAAATATTTACAGTTCTTTTTTATCACTAATTTGGTACCTTTGACAGGAGGTAGCTTCTATCTTCAGGACAACTATTCCAGAAAACTAATCATTCTCTTCATTCCCAACATTTTTGATCCTATTATTCAGTCAAGGTTTAAAAAGTCCCTCATTTAAATAAAATTTCTTACTGTCCTGCTTCACAGTACTTGGAGGTTCCTGGGATAAAGAGACTGTGAAACACACTTGGTAATAAATATAATTCATTTTCAGCCACAGCAGGGAACATCTGTCAGCCTGGACTCCACAGAAGAAGAAACACCTGTTTTTTCAATCTTGTGGGCTCAAGCACAAGACAGGCACATATGTATAGGAGAGCACCAAGGCATACCAGACAGAATACAGAATGCCAAGAAACACAGGCACCCCCCCTCCCCAGAGCATGCAGAGGTCAGTGTTTCACAGAGATATTTGGGGAGTGGGGAAGAAGCAAAGGTGGAGGCATTCTCCATCCCTTGTGTCCAAGCACTGCCAGCACATGGAAGAGAAGACAAAATCTGTTTGGAGAAGAATATGAGTAAAGCATACAGTTTAGAATTAGGATGCTCACCTGGAAGAGGGAATGTGTCAGATTACACAACTGTCTTCCTCTGCTCATGTTATACTCAATGAGTGTTTAATACAGAGACTATCCAAAAAACAGGAACTGTAAGTTGCACAGGATAGTATATGAACTAGCATCACCTTATTGCTCTCCTGCCCAGTATATCTTGACTTACAATAGCACAGTTGCAACAAGAGAGGTGCAAAGTACCCTTTCCCATGTGGTTTCAAGTAGTTTAAATTCTGGAAGTCAGAGACTTCCCAAGTAGGTGGAAGATGTAGATTTGTCCTTCCACAAAGAGACATGGGAATTGAAATTTCATCTTAACTTTTCTCTTCAAAATTGAGTTCAGAATTGGGCTCCAGCAGTATTCAAAATTTCACCCCATAAGCTGGAGGGGAATCCAGCACTGTCTGGACACTTGATGGTAACAGTTTAGAAAGATGAAGACAGACAGATGGTGCTACATATATGCCTCTTACAAACTCAGCAAGACTTAGTAGCTCAAGTAGCTTGCATGCACTGAAATGAAAGATAAAGACCTCATTGCCTTAAAATAAAAAACAAAAAACAACAAAGAAGAGACACCCACTGTTCAAAGAACATTAGAAAAATAAAAAACTTGCACTATTAAGCAGCAGTTGTTTCTAAAGGTCATTAACAGTTGGATTCAGCCATACAGTGTGAGGGCTCTCAGAAACATTTAAGCTGCTAGGCCTGCTGGCAAAGATACCTACTGGCTGTTCTGCTTTGAAGGTGAAGAAAAGAGTGTCACTTTGCCCTTTGTAACATTTCAAGAGGATGAGGATTCGAAACACCTGTACTCTGAGTCTAATAAGCCCAATAGACCAAAAGGGGAAGAAATAACCAGACTGATTCTAGAACACCAATGGTTCAAAGGGCAGCCATCACCTTGTACAAGCAAAATGACACATCTTGCATTATGTCACAGAACAATTCATGCCTGCAAACAGAAAGGATCAGTCATGTTATATATGTATATACACACACACAACTAAATTAGAACAATATTTCCCATTTGCTCTGTAGAAGGCCTTCCTGTACTATGACTTGTAAAAAACATATGCCTAAAATATCCACAGTGTAGCTGTTAATCTATAACACTTACAATACAATAAAGCATGTGGCACATATCACTGAATGCTGGTGATCCTAAACAAGAGAAACTAAGGAATAATTTCATACAGGCATTGACATCTGTCCCTCCTGCCAGAAATGCTCTTGCAATGTCATGGAGCCTACTCTCTATCACAGATGTCGTATTTGTCATCTCCTTCTCACCAGCAATTTATATCCATTTATAGGAATATGTGTGTGTTTACATTTATAATCCTATCTTCCAAATGTACAAGCAATGCAAGGTACATACTTTGCTAGGTCCATTCCTCAAACTTGAATTTTTCCAGTACTTTTCCACATTCTTGCTGGTCTATCTAACTTCATTTCTTAAATATGCTAAGGATGTGGCTACTCATAATTCAAGTAATGAAACCACATCACTCAAAGCAAATAAAAATCATTATCTATTTCCCTATTCAGAATTTCCAAGACTTAAACATCTATACTGCTTCCTTAATTTACATGTATAATTTTCTTGAAAATCCTCTAACCACTTGATTAGAGCACCACTTATACTGCTTAAACTAAGGTTCAGGCCTTGAACCTTTTTCAGGGTTCACTCTGAAAAAAACTTCAAATGAGTCTTCTGCTACCCAGAGTTTGCAGCTCTCGGATCCACAGTATGAAAGTAATAGCAAATGAACTCAAAGCTTTCTTCCTAGGCTGACTAACAATAATAAAGTAAGAAAACAGGGCACCAGTTGTATAGCACACTTCATTTTCAGAAAGACTGTAAGTTACAGGGGTAAAATTACTGAAAACACAAGTATACCACATCCAGTCAAAAGGCTAGTAGGAACTTTAACAGGAACTAAAATAAGCACTGAAAATTGTATAACCCACAAGACAACACATTGTGCTTAGCTATTGTCAAAACCAAGGGCGAAAAGACTTGCTGTTGGTATGTTGCTGTATGGCTGTGAACAGGTCTAGTGGGGAACAGACCTTTTTTTTTTTTGTGAAGAGTAATTTTCTTTTCCCTAAATGTCATTCATGAGAGATGATGGGGATGAAGCGATGAGGATGAAGAAAGGGACATGAACAAGCTGATCCAAGATATTTTACAAAGTCTGTCACATCCAGCTAAAATATTATACTCTGAGGACTTGCTTAAAAATGTTTGCACTCTGAGATTTGGTCCAATGCTACTTTGCCAGCTCCCTGCCCTTTAACTCTGCCCTGCTGGCAGGGGCTTTATGAATTGGTTGAAAGAATAAACTCATAGGATTATTTGACACATCACTCAGTTAAAAAGAAAAGCAAAGACCTCACTCAGCGCATTCTCTCTCAGTCTTTACTACACTCATTTTCAGACCTTATTTCATACTTGTCACTTCAGCCCTTCCAGTTCAACTTGCCCAGTTGAGTTGTCTCAAGTCAAACTTGTGACCAGTTCACTTGACTCAAGTCCCTGTATCAAGTACTCATGTAGTGCTTTCCACACCATTGTTTTCTGCCCCAGGTGCCAGGGTCCCCAGCTCTTTCTTCCACAACCTGGCATTCAACAGATTCCTGTCTAACCTTGTTCCCACCTCCATATCCACCTAGATCAGGGTCCTGCAGCTATATCAGCTTTTCTTCATCTACACTCTTCCTCCACCATCCAAGATACAGATCCATGCTGACATGGCACAAAGCCAGACTGCAGTCTCTGGCTGCCTTCCCACAGCCTCACTCATCTCCCCCGCACCCCTCAGGGCCCCACCATCCTGCCCCTCCGGCAGCTCTGCTCCACCTCTGTCACTTCCCAGCAGGGCTTAGCTGTTTYTAAACTAAAGAGACACTTCAGAGAAGACTAGCACAAGACGAAAAGAAGGCTTTCTTGTGCCTTTAAAAACATAATAAATAAAGGGCTGTTGGATCCCTATTACTGCATTATTTCTGTTTATATTCCAGGAAAAACTACGGAAGTGTTTTCAACACTGAGACTATCAACTGTTTGAAGAACTGACACAAATATTTAACAGAAAGTGAAAATAAACGGACACTTGTTCAAAAACCTATAGGAGGTGCAACAGTTCCCCCTAGTGACTGCAAAAGAAATAAAAAAATCCACCTAGCTTCTGGTTACTATTTTCGGAGTTATTTAGCTATACAAAAAAGCACATAATAAACGACGTGTATCTCAACTATGTTAGAAAAGAATCAAGGACTGTCAAGCGACAGAGAACAAAGTCAAATGAGAAGGCGATCCT
Source organism: Apteryx rowi (assembly GCF_003343035.1). Lineage (NCBI taxonomy): Eukaryota > Metazoa > Chordata > Aves > Apterygiformes > Apterygidae > Apteryx > Apteryx rowi. The sequence goes on from NW_020451297.1 coordinate 27,013, forward strand.
TAAGCTTCTGAAAAAGCTCCACCGATAACGAAAAGCAAGAACAACACTAACAATTTACTGCAAACGCTCACAGCTTTACAACGTGAACACTGCGACGCTGCAGGCAATCGGCAGGAGCCAGGCGCCACCCCGGGGAGACAGGCCGCAGCCCGAGGCCTCGAGGCCGGCAGCGCAGGCCGCCACCGCAGCCCCTGACGGGTCCCCTAACGGACCGGGCGTCCGTTAACCGCCGCCCCGCCGGCCGCGCGCGCAGCCGGGCAGAGGCGCGCGCGGACTGGTGGGCGGGGCGGGCGGGCTGATGAGGCAGCCCCGCCGTTTCCATGGGAACGCGCGGGCGCAGAGGCGGTTGCGGCCGTTGCCCCCGCGCTCGTCGGCGCCCCCCAGCCATGCCCCGGCGGCGGGGGGGCGGGAGCGCCGCGCTGCGGCGGCAGCAGGACCGGGCGCTGAGCAGCACCATGCGCGTCGTGCGGGAGCTGGGCCCCACTGCCTTCCTGCTGCAGGAGGACAGCCAGGAGGGCGCGCCGCTGCGGGTGCGGGCGGCCGGCCGGCCGCCCTGTCCTCGCCCGGGAGAGCGGGCGTAGCCACGCTCCGCTTCCAGACCCTGCTGCTTGAGGGCTGGCGACTTCCCTGCCTCCCGGCGGCCGTAACTAAGGACTGCTGCTTCTTGGTGTCTCTGACAGGTGTTCCTGGGAGAGCCCCACTCGCGCACCTGCTCCGCCTTCCTGAAGGAGAAGGCCCTCTGTAAGCACATCTGCTGGTGAGTCGGTGCCCCACGGGGCAAAGCAACACGGCAGTGAGGACAGCAGTGCCAAGAAAGGGCTGCCAGCAATGGAGGAACTCCTGGAGGTCAAAAACATTACCTGGCAAGCTCAGATGTTAAATTTTAATGTCACATTTGGGAGCGGTGTGCGTGTGGTGATTCTTTGTACAGGCTGAAGACCTCAGAGCCTATCTGTATAGTCTGATTTATTTCTGCAAAAGAGAACTGAGACAGTCATTGGAGCAAAATATATGTACAGTAGTGGCATCTACATAGCATGCTGGAATTACCAACAACATGTGCCCTTTTTTTGTTTTTAATGCCAGAAAAAAAGAAAATACATATCAGGGCAGGTGTGCTTATGTTGGAACAAAAATAAATGTGATATCAAAAATAGTCACATGAGATCCAGATGGTTACTTCTTGGTTATATGATACATATATATTTCAGACTTACAAAGAAACCCATGCAGCTTCAGCCACAACTGGATAAATCTGAGGGGAGAATTTAGAATGAAGCCAGGAATTCTTCAGGGTCCAATAAACTGCCTGATATAATCAGAATTCAATTACGAACCACACCCATTAACCTGAAGTGTAAAGAATAAGCTAGCGCAACCGTGATTAGGGATTAAATTTCAGTACTAGAAAACAGTTTACAAGCTGAAGTCTACAAATCTTACCAGTACCTATTTACCTTTGTARTTTTTTGTTCCTTAAGGTTTTTAACTGACAAGCAGAAGTGGTTTGCTGCTGCCAGCAGTAGTTGTGCCCTTCTCTTTTCCCTATTATGGATGTATTGTTTATCTCAGGATTTGATGGGCTGAATCAAAACCCACTAAATCAACAGAAAATTACTTTTTTGTCTAAGTTAGATTTTTGGCAGTCTAGTGAGAGTAACCAGGTCACTGAAGGAATCAAACAAGCTCAAGGAAGTGACAGGAATATGAGCTCAGAGTGGGACTATCTCTCTGATGGCAGTTTTCATTTAAATTTATTAAACTGAACAATTTACTACGTTAAGATAACGTAAGTCTGCATAGGACTCTTAGCTGTTTCACTTATATTGTAAAACTGAACTAACAAGTAACTTTAGATTGATGTTTTCACTTACTAGATATTTTGATTATACATTATAGGATATTGCTGAAAAAGTACTGATTACCAAGAGATCATGAATGTAAGTATTAGACTCTTTTATGGCTTGCATGTAGAGCTTACCAATTTTAAAAGTCCAAAGCAATATCCTCTGGAGTTTGGATAAAATTTGTTTATAGCTCATTATCTGTTTTCTCTTCCTCTCCCTCCTCCACCTCAAAAAAAAAAAAAAAAAAAAAAAAAAGTTTAGTGCTCCTTAGGCATTTTCCAGTTCATTTCATTTTTGTGGTACAGAACACTGTGTTATGTCACTGATTACAACTGTAGTTTCAGGAAGAATGTAAACATGGAAAAAAACAAACAGTGTTACAATTTCAGATATATATATATAATAAAGGCTATTAATTTATAAAAGCACCTTGTACTGAAGTTAATCCAGAATGCTCTCAAGATGCTTGCTTTAGCAATTTACCAAGTGTAGTCACAGATAAATTTGGTGCTTCACTTTGTAAGAAATTAGCTATAGAAGTATAGTTCATCTTTGATTACCTTTTTGTAGTGAGTCCTTCAGCATAAACTAAAATAACTGCCATGTCTTTTCTAGCTTAGGGCAACATTTCTACTTTGGCAGTATTTGGACTGTAGTATTTCATGAATACTGCCAATGTCATGGAAATTCCCCCTCAGACTTCCAGGGATGGGTGGAAGGAAAGCTGTACAAAATGTAATCCATTACTGATTTTGATATTTGTGACCTTCCATCACCAAAACAATAGCTTTCTAATACAGAGGGTGTAGTCTGTATACCCAAGTTAGCTTTCTGACCTGAGTCAGGATCATTTCCTTAAAAGTTCTTACAGCTTAGGCTATTATGAGCCAGATTCTCAGCTGCTTTGCTACAGTTCCTTTCATAGAACTTGTGTGGAAAGAGAGATCAAATAACTTAAATATYCCACAAAATAATTAGTCTAAATATCTTTTCCTGGGTAGTAGCCGTAACAAAAGCAGGTAAACACAAACCAACCTTAAAGAATGGCTAGCATCCAAAAAGTTGCTGCAAAAACATGTATACATGCAAAACCAAACATCTTGTAAGTAGTCAGAACCTAGGTTGTGTTTTTCTAACAGAACTAAATTTTAGAACACTTTGCTTTCTGAACTATTGTACAGACAAAATAACTTCAGTGAGAAGTGAGCAGGATTTCATCTTAACTCATGAACAGAAGCTTTCTTAACTGTTTTCTTGCTATGGTATATAATGGTGCGTGGTGTCAGAAATGATGGTGCAAGGCTTAATTCTTTAGCGTTTGGAAAGCATTTTAGCTTATTGAACAGAGACCACTAGAGAAATAAAAGCATTATGCTCTTTATTTTTCCAGTAAATAATATTTCTAAAAATACCTCCACAGGTGTTCATTTCCAATGCTTAGAATTAAGAACTTTTTTACTTGGGCTTAAGCAATTCTATAAAGGCCTTTTGGACTGAAACATTGTTTTGACTAATACACATATTTAGTGAAACAAGTTATTCTTGAAAATTTCCTTCTTTAGAAACATCTTGGATTCATTTTTGCCTTGGACACCATTTTAGATGAGAACACACATAAGCAATATTGTTACAGTTTCTATGCAAGCTATATAAAAAGATTTACAACATTTTGGGGGCTGAAACATACTGAATATATTTGACAGAAATGGTCCCTACTGCATTTTATAGATGGAGAGCTATTACAGGTAAGTGCAGAGTTCTGCTGAAAGGCTTTAATTTTTATATTTACTTTTGGTAGATGCTTTGAAGTTGGGTCTTCTGGAAAGAGAAATTGAGGATGTGCTTCAGTGGTTACAACAGGAACAGACACTAAATCCTGAGCAAACCCTCTTCTCACAAACATTAAATGAGGAGAATGATAGATGCATTCATCAGAAAGAAGTTGGTTTAGAGGATGTCTGTCCCATTTGTCAGGAGGAGTTACTAAAGATGATGCTTCCCATCACTTACTGCAGGTGAAGTATACAATCATTCTTTGTTTTGCTATATTTCTAATTACAGAATGTTACAAGGATCTCTTAGTGTAGGTAGCTTCAATTCACAAGAATATATGACAGTTGTTATAGCCCTTTCCAATCCAGAAAATTCAGCAGTCCCAGGAGTTAAACTGTGGAGGGCAGGGGAAGGAGGAAAAGGGAAGACTGCTTAGTATTGCTATGTGATTTTCCTAGATGCTTATAGAAAGATTACGTAAATTGTCATTTGTTTTCTGCAGATACAGCTGTGGTAACAATGTACACATAAAATGTATGAAAATTTGGGCTGATCACCAAGATGAACTGGGGACTGAGTCTGTAGTAAAGTGTCCACTCTGCAGGGAAGAATTTGCACCTCTAAAGCTCATTCTAGAAGAATTTAGAAACTCTAGTCAACTTGTGACTGCAACAGAGAGAGCAAGACTGGATAGGCACCTCGGAATTCCTTGTAATAATTGCAGGGTATTTCCAATTGTGGGAAAGTGCTACAAGTAGGTATTTTTAAATCAAGATTTTGACAGTACAGCTTTTTGCTTATTCCTCTGTCTTTATTATGAGTAACCAAACAATTTCATCCACAGAGTAGACAATATTATTTCTTCTGATTCAACTGCAATTAATTTCTGGTAAATTCATGTTATAAAATTATCTAAATAATAGACATAATTGCTAACGGTGTGTGAAAGGAATCATCATTCTAGAATTCTCTACCAGTTTACCAGTGTTCAATCTGAGGAAGACTTAAAGCGCTTCTTACATCACCACTACTTATTAGAAGGCTTGGCCTCCTCTGGTTGGACTTACTGAGAACCATGGGCAGTTTAATTAGCTTCCTGCCTAAACAGTACCTTGGTCCAGATAAGCGGTGTCACTTCTATGACTGTCTGTCAAGGTCATCATGTGGACTAACGGCTTTTTTTCTTCACGTTTCCTTTGAATCAAGTTCACATCAAATATCAAGAATGTTTGATCATTTCAGGTTAAGATGATTGTTCCCTGTAAAATTATAATAGCTTGCAAATAATTTAGAATAATAAAAATCCTCACTTGTAAATTACAGAGCCTTATAGCATAAATTTAGATTTTATTCTGCTTTAATTTTAAATTACACTTTTCTGAAGAGCCTGTCCACAAAAACTTCTCTATGAAAGAAATAATAATTGTTTAGCAAAATGAAGACTTTTTGCCTTCATGCATACACAATGTGTGCCTTATATATAAACAAACATCATTGGTAAAGAAAGTATTAAAAGTGTAAAAAGCATTAAAGCATAAAAATTTTTAAACTCTTTTTTGTGCAGTACATCTCCAATACAATTCTGTAGTCCTTTTGTCTTTTTGCATTGTCCTTTTCCAACTAGTAAATTTAGCTCCTCCTGTATCATGAAATGCTAACTATTTGTTATCCTAACTCCTTACTCTGTGTTTTTGTTTTTCCTTTTAGGTGCACTGAGTGTATTGAGTATTACCTATGTCATGAATGTTTCATTGGCTTTTGCCATTCTCCCCATGTCTTTGTCTTCAGACAGGTACCAAACAGGTTTTCTTTTTTGTATCCTACGCTGACCTATATAGTATTAATTGATCTCATTTTCCTTAGACAAATCATGCAGAACCTGCATTGAATTAGACTTAGCTAAAAGCAATATATAGAAGGATATTGAGATGTGAAAATTTAACACCTTAAAGAGCTTAGTTATCCTCTGCCTGTGTAAATTATAATTGTGGCGCCCTTATGTGGACAGTAGATGCAAATACATCTTAGCTTACTTAACCTACCTTTCCAGTTTCCYTATGTAGATAAGGCCTTATAGTTGGCAGGGTGATGCAAAAAAAGGGTCATAGTAACCAACAGTAAATGACAAGGCCTAGAACTAGAGCACGGAAGCCACAAAATTAAGGAGCTCAAGTGTTTCACTGAGTTTGTACTGTTCTACAGATAGCTGTTTATTTTATACCATTAGGTCACTATGTAAAGTCAGAGCTGTGAAAATCAGTGAATTCAGGTTACCATAACAACCATAAATGAATACGTTTAAACTTGTCTTTGAACTTCATTTTGCTACCACCTTGTCTGCAGATTTCTAGAAATATTAGCTCTTCAAGTTTGCTTCATGAGTTGTCTTAAAAACAATGAGAAATTCTCCAAGTTTTAGTTCAAGACTTTAGCTGTTTTTTGTTCCAGGCTTTGCAAAAGTTTGAATAAGAGATTTCACTTAAGATGTTTGTTAGTTGTATTTGCCTCAACAAAAATAGTTACAAAACAGATTTGTTGAATTGTTCTCAGCGCCTCTTTGCATCATTTACAAGAGAGTTTATATCTTGAGTTCAGCTTGTCTCAATTACTTTTGCACATTACAGAAGAAAAATAAGAGGTGGAGATCTCTTGAACAGCTTTCAGAATTATCAGCCCAAGGAGGAAAATTTAAAAGCTTTAACCCAGGAAACAGTTCTAAAGAAGCAGTATTACATCTTCAGGAGAAGTAAGAGCCAGTTTTTTTCCATACTATTTTTTTATGAGAAACGTGAGGAGTTCTTTAAACAGTTTCTTTACTTCAGCAGTATCTGAAAAAATAATAATTACTATACATAGAGCAATAAATATATTTTTTAAAAAGCATATAGTAATTAGTACTTCCAATATAGCAACAAATCATCTTAAAATAGCTAAGAATTAATTGTACTTTGCAAACTAAGTAATTCTTTTCATATGGTTTAGAAACTTATACTACAAATACTGAAAAAATATTTAAAGTTTTCAGAGTCAAAATATCCCTTGGTTAACAGTATTTAAAAAAAGCCATCAATTTTTCACTCTTAAAAATTTGGTATAACAAATGATGATGAGAACTGATAGCTTTTTTGTACAGAAATGAAACACATCATACAGAGAGAAATAAAAGCTTTTGCTCTTCTCTGTATCTGCCACATCAATGTACAAGGCTTCTCACCAGCAAAATAGTACTACCTGATGTAGTTGCTGCATGCATAAAAGATCAACATTTAGAAAACCTCAGAAAGGCACATTCCAGAATCATCTCAGAAATGAACCGGTACTATTCAAATCAAAGACTGCAGATATTTCTACATCCTTGTATTATGAACATCTGTTCAAGGTAGTCATTCTTCTATACAATAGAAAAACCTTCACCACTATTTGAAAGTTGATCAGACTTTTATTTCTGCCTTACTCCTCTGTCAAAACTATGAAAAAAACGTACTAAGAAGAATGATTTACTGAGATGTTTATGCAGACACTGTGCACCCATAATTAAAAACTAGAAAAATGCCACTTACTGCCAAAGCAGACTACAGAATTAGGTTTAAGGGCTATAATTAGGAATCTGGATCCAAATGAAAGCAAGATATGATCCCACATAATTTCAAAACAAAGGTAGCTTTGCAAGAAATTAGAATATTTGGGTTAATTTCTTGTCCCTGTCACAAATTCTGAGCTTGGGTCATGGAAACTTTTGTACTTTTGTACTATTGGGTAAAATTTAATGGCTTATATTATGCAGCTGTTCAGGCTAAATGAACATATTGGTTTTCTGGGAGGTGTGTCTGCTCATACCTGTCATAGTAAGATCAACATCACTGGAATGGCTTTCATAGCAGCTGTGGTTTAGAGGATTGTTTATCCCATTCAACAATTAAAGGTACTATTAAAGAGAAATTTCTATCAAAAGCTAACTTATCATTCTTGTGTTCAGTTTTATTTGCTGTTTCTCCTGATTTACTAAACTGTTTTTTCTTTGTTTTGTTTTAGGACTAGTTGTACCCCAAAGAGCATTGTAAAATCTTTACCTAACATTTTAGTTAGAAAACATAGTCATTTACTTGCTCCAGGTATTCAGTGTAGATGCTGCTTGAAGCCATTTGACCTTGGTCAACATGTAAGACTCCTACCATGTAATCATAAGGTAAGAGAAAATAAATTCCTCTAAATGTTAAGGAGCCACATCTTAACCTGTTAGCTTGTAGCACATCAGTTTTTCCACAACTCGCACTGGTACCCTCCAGTACATAACTTAAGTGAACCCTCAAGGCACCACTGTTAAGGGTGTTCATGTGGCTAGTCTGCAAGTTTGCATGCTGGTTTCACTGCATGCCTGAGTCTTAATAGCTGCTTTAAGACACAGGAAGCATATTGATCAGAAGTGGCAGCTAAAATCAATTTGTACAAACTGATGGCAGGGAGCAGCATAATCAAATGGTCTGATATGTGATTCTCTGGTAGTGATGAACCAGACTGTCAACTAGTTCAGTCTGCTTTCTTATCCTTGGGGTTCGGACAATGTGAAAAATATTTGAAACAAATATTGTATCAAGGATATGTATATAGTATGAGTATTAGTGACAATTCCAATACTCTTCACAGTTCTCTGTTGTTATTGATGTTTACTTCTCTACAGAACAAATTGTGAATAACGTGGGAAGCAGTGGCTACACATATTCCACTTCATTGTACTTTTGTTTAGGAGTTGAGTTTGGTTCACTATTCATTTTCCTCCAATTCCCAGTGCATTTAGCAAGAACTCAGTAGCCTCTTGAGCAAATTTAAACATTTAAAAATTTAGACTAGATAATGTTATTTTGCAAATATTTAATCTCTGGGGTATTGAAATATTGTCTGTCCAGGTTTGCTAGTTAATGGACTGAAGCCAAATTAAGCAGCTTCTTTTGGTGATCCGTAGCTAGTATCATACCAAGTTAGCACCCTGCCAGCCTTTGAGAAACACATTACATCTGCTGGGAAGTTTCTAATTTCAAACATTTAGCTGTGCAGCCTTGATTTGTCTCAGTACTTTTTGCAAAAAGGAGTTTGTCTGAAACATGGGGAGCTTTGTGCAAGTCAGCAGTAAATTTCATAATTTAGAAGTATATATTACCCAGCCAACCTGTCAGGTTCATCTTTGTTGGTTTGTACCAGCACCCCTAAACAAGTCCACAGAAGATACCCCTTTTCAGCTTGATTTAAATAAAGCTAGCTTACCCGACTAAAAGTATTTTTTCATTGATGACATGATAGCAGCAATATAAATTCAACCCCTTGATTTGTTCACTTGCGGGGTCTTTGTTACAATCTCAGTAGTTAATGCCCTTTAGATCCACAACTGATGTGGAACAGAGTAAAAAAAACAGAACTGGGCTGAAAGGGAAGGTTAGCGGAATCAGCACTGATTCTTTGTGTTAGTGAACATGTATGTAATTATATCTCTATAAGAGTTAGTTGAAGTCACTTGATTATTGAAGCACCTTAAGAAATGTGATTTAAATGTCAGTTTACAGCGGGCAGTAAAACTTATATAACTTTTTTCAGGCTGTCTGTACCCAAAGTTTAGAATCTATTCATCATATACATCAACAACATAGCTCCCCTGGTGATCAGTGAAGTTAGTCTGGGCTTGCACACATCAACTTAGAGAAGAGACTTTTTTGAATTACTGTTATATGCAAGAACAATAAATTGATTAGCTCATATTTAGCTGAAAAGTATTATCATGCAACAGCTGATTTATTTATTTATTTAAAGTTTCATAGGGAATGCATTGACAGTTGGCTACTGCACCAAAGAAACACATGTCCTATTGATGAGTATGTTGTATACAATCCTCTGATTTGGAAGGATACGCCAGCCAAACATGAAATCCACCCAACAGGTTCTCATAGAAATGTTAGCAAACTTGCAAAGCAAGTGGAACCAGAAATTTTTATATCTGGAAATGGATTATTTCTCAAGCGAACATTATCTGAACATACATCAGAAAGTTCTCAGAGTAGCTTCAAAAAACTTTGTAACAAAGATGTGCCAGACTCTCTAAACTCTTTTGAGACATCATTTTCCAGGAAGTCTGATACCGTTAGATCTAGAAAGGATGACATTCATAATGCTGAGAGAAGCCCATACCAGTTTGACCGCAGCAACATGAACAAAGTTGCTTTTAAAAAAGATATGGACTGTGAAAATTCCACAATTCTAAGATATCCCAGGGAGCTGAATTTTGAAATCAATCTGGGTGCAGCAAGCCATTCCTCAAAAAGGGACAATAAGGATGCGAGAAATGCCAACTATCAAAGCAGGCTTTTAACAAGACTACTACCTAAACATAATCATCTGAACATTAAAACAGCAAAAATAGATTTATTATTGGAGGGAATTCCACTGCATATCAGCTCATGATTATCTTGTTTTAGATAACATAGCTGTATGTTTATTTTCCTACTCCATACATAAGATTTCATAGAGAACAGGAAACAAATTAATAAATGATCAGATGTCATGAACTGTAGCTACTACAAAAATTAACTTGGTGCTGTGGGAAACTTTCAGGCTAAATCTGCTCAAATAAACACAGGAACTGATATGGCTGGTGTAGATGTGTCTCAGAAAAAGAAAGTCATACACCTGTAAAATTGACACTCTTTCTTATTTGCAATTTTTAACCTTCAGTCAAAGAACTTACTCTATAAAGAAATGTAAAATGCAAAAAGCTTTTATATTCTTGAAAGACCAATTAGATAAAGTATCTTATTCAGAGCTGGAATAAATGAAGCCAAACTAGTATTAATATTGCCAAAATAATGGTATCAAATCTGCTGTTTTCAATGAGTAATAACAAAAAGCAATCTAACACAGAAAAGAAGCTACTTATAATCTCAGATAAATTCTGTAAGATGTACTATGGTTTAATGATATCTAATGCTCAAAAGAGGAGCTAAGCTTCCAAATGTTAAATGGGAAACTCAAACTTAGGCATTTTCATATATACAGCCAAGCCAAAGAATTACTGAGCCTAAAAATTATTTCTCAAATGGCAATATAATAAATTTAGCCATGTAATTTTATCTTATTATACTTATTCCCAATAAGTGTAATAAAGATTTAAACCCATTATTACTTATGAAAGTAATAATCCCAGCCCCATGTTTGGCTGCCCTAATCAAGAAACGGGAATCAGATTTAATGTGGATATAGATGTCTGTCTTCAGTAGAAATGGAACAGACACTGTGACCAAATTAAGAATTGGTAAATTTTTGAGGATGAGGATAATAACTTTCTTTTATCATTGGAATGATGGTAATCATAGAAATACACATTTTTAGTGGTATTTAGCAAATAAAGTGTGTAGTGAGACAGGTATGTTCCTGGACAATGGATGACTTCAAGGATATTTAAATAAAAATTAAAACATTGATAACTTTTTAAAACTATTTATTATATTGCATAAGCTATAACGTTTTACAAATCTTAGTTACATTTTCAGCAACAGATACATTGATACTGTAGTAAATACACTGAGAAATGAAGACACCTCTGACAAAATATAAAAAGATAGAAATACTTTTAAAAAAATGGTGACTATTAAGCATCTTTCAAATGAACAATATCTGTATTAGAGCATTTCTGAAAATGATTGCCAAAGAAATGAAGCGCTTGTTTGAATGTACGGCTCCAACATGCAAGGTGGTGAGCACAGCCAGTGCCATCAGCTCATCTATGCTTCAGCACCTCAGAGTTGGGTTTTAATGAGCTTCATGCTCTAATGAGTACTAAAAAATGCCTTTCTACACAATACCAGGATGCTGTGAAAACACTTACTTACTGTTGTAATACAGACTGAAGTGCAACGTGTGCTTCAAATGAATTAAATCAGTTAAAATAAGGAATAACATACCAGTATATCTGGGGAGGGAGAATATACAAATGTTCAAAGAATCTTAACAATTAACTGAAAAAAATTTCATTTGATAAAATAATTTTAAGCCAAGAGTGTTAATGTTAAGAATTATGATACAACTTTCATCTGACAGGCTTACAAATAAATGGCTTCAAGATTTTTTTTTTTTTTTAAACAGAAATCATTGAATACTGCTTTTAAAAGAAAACAAAGCTCAGATTAAAGTAATTTTTTAAAAAAACTCACACCTTTCATTTTAATTCTTTAGCAAAAATATTCATGCCTATTGTTAGAAGCATGGCACAAATTAGTATGAACTACTATAAAAGAACACTCGTTTTTAACTCTATAGGCCTAGCATTGTGTTTTGCCTATGTATAATTTCACCGAATTAAAAAAAAAAAAAAATTTGTAGATGCTTGGGTTATGTAAACAATGCAGGTTAGGCCCCAAAATGAGATACAAATTGGTTCTAGGACTGTAACAAGAATTGAGTACCTAACTCCATGCACTTTCTGCTTCTACTGGCCAGGGAGGTTAGGAGCTGAAAAAGCATTTTTATCAAACTAATAACTTGCATATATAGAAGTATATTAATTTTGTTTTTGAAGTTAAAATCTCAGTCAGTTTCATACCTGTAAATCAAGTGATTTCAAGACTCTTACTCTTAGCCTAAATTGAATCAAATCCTGCATGTGCATTTTTAAAAGATACAATTCTTCACATTACTAAAGATATACTTTTTTCCCCCTTTTCAAACATAAAATACAAAAAAGATAGGGATTACAACAGCTATTATCATCAACATGCAGGAGTCAGTATTCTAACATAAAAACACTAGACCTGCTTTTTAAAATATTATAAAAGCTACATAATTTTAAGTATGAATTGGGGCTTTTTGGCTAACAGAAAAAAATATGTACGTGTGCTTTTCAGATAGTCAGGTGTCCCATTGATAAAATAAGTCTGATGCAAGAGAAAGGCACTTCAGCAGGCTAATTTACTGTAATATTTTCCATATATGCAACATTTCATATGCAGTAGCAGACAGYGGATGTAGTGTACTGCATTTTAGTTTGCACACTGCTACATTAGTAATACTATTAACCTACTTTGCTTTTTAACTAGTGAGAACAGTTTAGACTGTTGTCCATTCATTTCATCCTCTTTGGTACAAATTACTGGACAAAAGCAAAGCAAACAACTAAAGGTTTTCATTCCTACATCCTGGATTATTTTCTGTGTGTTATCTTTTCTAGATCTGCATTGGTAAATTATATCTCTAACCATCAAATCCAATTGTGCTTTCAGGTTTGTATGATACCAAAGATAGGGTTCTCCATTATTTTCTGATAGTACTATATAGATTTTTCTTTTCAATCAAATAGATTTTTTGAAATTATTCCCTTTTTTGAACTCTGTAATACCTGGTATTTGATAGCAATCTGTAAACTACTTCTAATTAGCTTATTCTAAGGAACATGATAAGATTAATGTGCATGAAGCTATATGTTACTTAATTTGATCACTTCCCTTGATTTATGATACACCAAAGAACTGATCGGAGCCACATAGCTATTTTGCATAAACAGGCCTTGGCTAAATCCATCTGCCACCTTATCAAAACCAGGTAAGACCTGGAACCAGTAATGCACTTGGGCAAGAAGAGAAGAATCTCAACATTGTGTATTGTAACCGCAGGGGGGAAAGCGTCCTCAACTTTATTAACCACCTTTCATCTTAAATGTGAGACAAAATTTGGCCTCCAGTGTTCTGTAAATACTTAATATATACATGTATGCACAGTTCCAAGTGAAAGGTGACTTTTTTTGAGAGATGATGGTGCAGAAAGCATCTTGTGAAGAATCAAGACATAATGCTCACAAATGTTTGTGTTCTTTAGAAAGAATCAATTCCATTGAAGCACAAGTACCAGTCTGAAAATAAGCATCAGAAGAAGCCATGCCCTTTCCATTCCTCCCCCCGTCCCTCTCTCCTTAGAGAGGGTTTACGTTCAGTTGCCTCAGTCATGGCCCACTTCTGCTCTTATTCTCAAGGCAGTCAACCTCCAGATTCAAAGAAGTCAAAACCTTTGAGTGTTTCCATGGTCTCTCCAGGAGCAGTTTGTCATGAATCTGTACTACCACTTCTTGTACAGACATAATTTTAGTGCTGGCATTTTAGCCCTGTGTTGAAATATTGACCCAGCAGAAAAAAAAAATCTGTTCTTGGATTCATATAGATTCTTATATAGAAATCATACAGATTCCATATACAGAAATACAGACAAGCACTAGAGTGACCACAAAGAGAAATTTCATGATGATGTTTTATCTTTTCTACCTATGTACACATCATGTACGGTATCTCTGGAATTAAAGTTTTTAGAATACAGTGTGGTCTTAAACTCCTTTTTTAATGGATGTAAATACAAAAAGAATTCCAGTCACTAAGAGGTAATATAGGTTTCCAGTGCATAAATTCTAACATACAGCTGGAACATGAAGACTCAGACAACATACTTTATAAATACTGAATATAAATATGAAGTGTAATTTTAATTATTGTATGGTTATATAGAGATTTTTAAAATCAAAGATTTAATGCTTATGATAGAGTCAAGGAAGAATTCCCTGTCATTGTGTGCTTAGGGGTTTCAACTGTTTTCACCAGCATTTGTCTTCCCAGATACAAACGTAGTCAATAATTTCGCTCTACAGACTAGTTTCCCATATTCTGACACAGAAAACACGTTATGTATTTGCTTTTAATACAGAACTAGACGTTAGCAAAGCCTTTTGAAGCATTACCAGCAGCATAAGACATTATGTGATAAACACTAGCAAGTTACACACAGAAAAGTTAGCATATGGGATCTACAAAGAAAGCAAATACAGCTGTTGCTTGACTGGCCTGGATAGAAGCAACAGTTAGCAATAAAGGCAGCCTTGAAAATGGTATTACCAGAACCACAGCATACACTCCCCAGAAATTAAGTACTAGAGAATTTAATCCCTGGACAATTTAACTACTTCACTAAAAAAACTGCCCACACCCACATTAGACAAGGGAGGAGCAAAGTTCTAGTAGAGATACCAGTCCACAATGAAGGTCCTGAAGTGAGGTGTACTGCCAAAGACATGCTACAGCTATTTCAGAACCTGTAAGGACACGTGCTTTATATACAGATAGGTCATTTCTATACATGTAATGAGATGCCTATTTTTCAGAAAGCTTTATTCTATTTTTCTTCCTACTCCTGAGAAGCCTAGCAGCAAGCAGCTCTTGTAAGGTCTGTTCCCTTCTGACTTTCAGTGTTGGCTAAAAGCTGAAGTTTCCCTTATTTATCTATGACTTTTAAAGGGCACCTTTTGTACTACCGTCTGTGCAGGGTCAAACTGTGACTGAATGCAGACAGCCAAAAGCTCATTTAGAATGATGGTGCAGAACTGACCTCCACCCTGCCCTGAGTCAGCTAGCATAGCCGACGAGAATCTGCACTACATCAGGACATCTTCAGGCATGGTTCTTCTGAAACTCCAAACTTACAGCTGAGCTTTTCAACATTTCTAATCCTTCTTTGGTGAACAAATACCTACTCTGATACAAAATAGGTACACTGGAGTGCAAAACTTCATTCCTTTGAACTTGCATGTATAAAGCCTTTTACTGTTGTCTTCATTTTTTAGTGATACAAGTAGTTTTGAGGAATTACCTCTTTTTGGTATATATAATGAAACAACACATTAAAAACACAAAAAATCTGCAATATATTTAAATTGCTGTAGGTCAACAAAAATATATGTAGTGACATATCTATTTAATATTGACTGATATCTCAAAACCATTGAGTTTAGCAGGGATTTTCTGTTAGTTTCTGCAGAATATATAGTTTTTTTTTTTTTGAAAAGGGACTCATCAGAATTGATGCAACTCTAAGAGCAGGGCAATTTTAAACCTCAAAAGTCAAATCATCTTTCAGACTAAATGTGTGCCTATATTCAAAATTTAATGGACTCCTAATATATGTAACAAAGCAAAGGATAAAAACACCACCATATGGGGCTCTAAAGTAAGTCATAAACAAAATCCAGTGGAACTGAATAAACATCTATTGTAAAAACACATTTTGTAGAGGAATAATGAATTAGTTAACCTAAAAACTAGTACCAAAGGCATGCTAATATGGCAAGCCATCCTCACCTCTGAAGAAGAAATGCATAATTAAACCAGATTCTTTTGGCAAAACAAAATTATAGATTTAGTTGCACACCTCTCTCTCAAACTTATTTTGCAATTTCACATTTGTGAATTCAACAGGAATATCATATTTTGTTCATGAAGCAACTGCATACCAGAGAAAGCCATACTAGAAACAGTACCAGACAATCCCAAAAGAACAGACCTCTAACAGTAGTGTTTCCTGAGCAAAAGCTCCCAGAAGCCCAGCTGCATAGGGTATTTCCCCACTCTTGAGTGCCACCCTTTGCCACATCCTGACTGCAAGTTCAGGCTGGATCTAGAAACGCACCTTCTCCTTGCACACCCTGTTTTTCTGTGGAAAGAAATCCTGAAGTATGGGCACAGAGAGAGCCATGGTGTGTTCAGTAATGGTGAATAATGGGGCAGGGGCATCAGTATTGCAGGGCAGACCATGGAGCGCACCTGACTCCTCAATTTAGGAACAGGCATAGTATGTTTGGGTCTCAGTATAGAACCTTGAACACTGTAGACTATACAGGTAATATTTACAAAGCTTTTTAAGGGTGATTTATAATCAATCTGCCAAAGCCAAAATGCTGGAACTTATTTCATCAGGGAAGTAGCCTAAAAGCCRCAGAAAGACGGTCTACTATACAAAGCACATTAAGGAATGTGTCTACTTTTCTGTTAGCCAAAGTTGAATCTATCACTTTGACAAGATGAACATTAAAAATAAAGATTATTCTGATGGCCTTTTCCTTCCTATACATATCTTAGTTACATATCATGCATTCATGACTTTTGGTAACAATTTAACTCCAAGATGAGTTATAAGCAGTATTTATATTGTGTTACAGACCAAGTTTTGAGATCCACTTTCTCATGCTCATTTAAAAAACTTCATTAAAGTCTGTCAAACCCCTCTGCGATGAACAGCCTAGGACAAAAGTAGCTCAGGCTGGCAAAATGTAGGCACATAAACCTCTGATGATCTTCCATTTTTTTAAACATAAAATAAAAAGGAATGATGCTGAGCTTCCCCATTAAAGAAATCTATTTGAAAAGCATAATTTGTCTCAACTTGCATACTTCTTCATTATGCGCCACACTCTACCTTAACTTATAAATCTGCAGGAGTCGCTGACTATGGTTCAGAGCACAACTGGCTCAACAACATGCAGAAGAGAAGATTATAACTGATAAGCCAAAACAAGCCCACTGGAAGCAGCAGTAGCAGCAGCTTCAAATGCTACCAGCACCAGTCCTCTTCTGCTGGAGGCAGACACTTCATAGCAGATGCTGATCTTCAACATCCACAGTTCACAACAAAGCAGGTTAAACGGATAACAGTTTCGGTTAAGACAGCAGGGATTGTGAACAGCAGGCCACAGAACTTGTACACTTGACTTCTGCCACCGCTGCAGGGAATGGCAACCTTTTGCCTGTGGGTGGGCACACGGAGAGGGCAGTACTGCTATAGAGCTTGCTGAAAAATCCAACAGAGCTCATCTGCTGGTGTCTTGAGRCTAATTTATGAAACTTCATACAAAGAAGTAGTAACGTATCCCTACAAAAGGTCACATATAAAATACTGTACAGATGGTCACATGTATTAGGAACAAGGCTGGGGAATGGCATTAACCACTCTACCAACACATTAGCAACAAGTATAAAAAAATTAAAAGATGTGCCTACATTTCTCACTGTGCATTCCAAGAGATGCATCCAAGAATGACAGGCTAATTAAAACATGGCCCTTCCCTATACTGTCAGCAAAATTAGGAGCTGGAAAATTTTAACCGTAGCATTTCTCTGTTAACAAACCACATTAAGTATCAATTGCTCAGCTGAAGTTATGGTAACTCAGTCTGCATATTAAAAAAATGTAACTTTTCTTGACACTAGAAAACAATGTTTCTATTGTAAACCCAACACTGCAAAATTACACATGAAACCCAGAGGGCATTAACCAGCAGGGAGAGCAACAACACAAAGCACGTTGTGTTTTAATTTATAGGAATAAGCGGTCTCTCCTCTCTCTTCTTCCAGATATTGGTTTTGCTATCTCTTTTTATGATAGATGGTCTATCCCTTTTTTTAGCTGGAGGGATGCTAGACTCACGATTTCCTGTTACAGCTTTTCTTCTTAGATCTTCATCATCATGCTGTTCTGCATCAGGCCCATTTCCTCCATCCAGAATGTGTCTCACAGCCTGGTCCTCTGGAGTGCAAACAGTGGTCCCACTTTCACTGCTACTCAAATCCAGATCTTCCAAGTAAAGTATCTTAGAATGAGGCATATTTTTAATGAAAGTTTTCTCTCTCTCCAGTTTCCTACCAGGGTGATGCTCATTCATGTCCACACCAGAGTCCAGACTAGTATCATTACTCTCTGTTTTTCTGCCCTTTTTCAGATCTATAAAGGAATGCCTCACCTGAGCTATTGGTTTTCCATCTAGGGACACAAACCATGCTCGAGGGTGTGGAGATGGTTTTCCTTTAGAGAGTTCCAGTAATGTTTGTTCTGAAATACCTTGAAGTTCAGATGAGAATGGAGTCATTACAACTGCTTCGTTCAGTGTCCCAGGAACAGAGACAGATTCCAGCAAACTATTGGTGTACCGGCTCCAGTTTGATGTTTGAGAGGGTAAGCCCTGTTGGCCATCTAATGTACTTTTTTCATCTCTGCACACAGAAGGCTGTGGATGAGAATGCCCTGGCATTTTGGGTAGCGTTTGCATGTAGCTGTCTCGATGCATGGGTTCCATCATGGGGCTATATACTAACTGCCCTTTTCTTGGCAAAGTTGCTGATTTAGCAGCATGCAATTGTTCTGGTGAGTGGAAAAGGTCAGAGGTTTGAAGAATAGCAATCGGTTGATTGTAAATATGCGTTAGATGTTCTGGGATATGGGAAAGGCCATACATTTCCTCTTTCAGTGGAAGGTATCTGTTTTGGTCTTGAATGTCCCTTGGAGCCAGGGAAATATTGTTAATATGCTTTGGCTGCTGTAAGTGTCTAACTCCAGCATTAGGCTCCAAGGAATGGGCTGAATTTCTTGACTGACCATTCTGGCGGGATGACTGATAAGAAGCATCCTCTGTGTAGATTTTAAAATTGTCCCGGGTTTTTCCATCTTCTATTTCTGCAGATGTCTGTCTTTGAGGGCTATATGAAGAAATCTTCGGTGCATATAACTGTGACTTATCCTCTAGCTTTAAAGACCCCTTGACAACACTGGTGTGATTTATGTGAGTTGTTGATGTTGTCTGGTCTTTTTTTATGATCTCCAGCCTAGCTGTATTTTTTTCCTTCTTTTGTGTGCGACCACATTTGTCCCTATGCAAAAGAAATGCAAGATAACTGTAGAGCACACTGTTGACTACAGTACCTGAACGTTAGATTTTGCTTAAGAAGTTACTAGTGAAATATGATGTCACAAACTTAAAATGAAGTTCTGTAATCACTGAGATTATTAAAGAAATACAGGCTATGCTATATTAGAGTTTAGTGTATTAAGTGAACAAAACATTTGGAAGAGCAAATGCCTTTTTGAATACTGCTAAGGAAACAAGTCTCAAGTTCAAGAGACTATTTATTATCCTTAAATTCCATTCATGCTGAGCTTATTACAACTTCTTTTTTTTTACTTACCTGCAGTAACAAAGTAGAACAGCAAAAAATCCAATGATAATGACAACAGTACCTCCCAAAATGGCTGTAAGGAACACTGTGTGATAGGCTGTTATGTCCTTGGAAACTGCACTAATAATGGACTCTAGATTTTCAAACACAAAACCAGATAAGAATTAGCTTTCAAAAACCAAAGAATTTTGCTTGATATGTAGAGCTGTCTCTGATAAATTACACTGCACTTTTCCAGTGATTTTGTGCTCCTATAGCACTATTTCATTCCCTCCCTTTTCACCTTGCTTTTTCAGCAAACTTGAAAATACACGAACTGTGGTTACATATAATGGATCTTCAAGGGTTCATCTCAAACACTGAAGCACTGCCCTGACATCTACTCAATTCCAGTCAAGTTACATTGGAATTACATGTCCCAACTTATTTAAAAACACGGTCTATATTTTGTTTAGTGCTTCTGTTTGGAAGTGCTGCCTGTTTTAAATTTTGACATCACATATCTCCTGCAAGAATCTCTGCATATGAATTAGCAAAATCCAAACATGCAACAGGTCTAAATAATACAGCATCTACTGGGACCGCTCTACCCAAGCCTAATCTCCTTGCTGCATTTCCTCCGGTCATACATGATCCTCAGGGACAAGGGACACACAGCCCAGCTGATTTTTAGATCTTTATGGTCACTATTCCCTTATAGGTTTCTTCCAAAAGATGGCAATACTGTAAACATATATAACTTTAAATAAGGTCTGGACTTTTTACTCAACAACATTAAAATTAAGTTCTAGGGAATAGTTAGATGCACAAGGATACACTATCAGAATTCAAAGTTATCCAACTGTGGAAAATGTATCTCATTTTTCCCTTTCTATTGTTAAAGGAAAAAATTAACTGACAGCCTGTTGATACATCATTATTTGGGTTATTCAGCAGTTTCTTTTCTAGTTGTTTGCAATACCTCTTGTTCCAGGCAGTGGAGCTGCTATCCAGTAGCCTAAGTGTGGAGCAACATAGGTCCATACTAATTGATCGTTTGCTTCCTTTACCATTCCCAGCCCACGGTTTACCCAAGCACCTGAAAAAAAGACAGTATTACACATGCTGTGTAGCATTCCTCTAGAGCTAAAACCATCAGCAACTTAATTTGAATACTCAGAAATACATGAGGTCACAAGAAGCAAAATAAAACTTCTCCAGTATGCTATATATCACAAAATTTTAGTTAAACATGCAACTTTGTCTCTTGACAATTTCATTGCAAATATCCGTGTCAACATTTACTTTGAAACAAAACTACCTACCATCGTTAATTACTTTAATTTCATACAATTCATTCTCTATTAACATATGTCTTTCACAAATATGCATGCAAATCATTTGGGAAAAAAAAATCCTATTATATGAGCTTAGAGCATGTACGAAGGCCAAGCCTAAATCGAGGAACAGGTAATTTAAGCATATGARTAGAAGTTTACCATTAGCTAGCAGCACTTAGTGGGCAAGCAATACAATCTAATAAACTAGAGTAGGATAAACCATGCTTGCCCTGAATGCCTCTCCCACCCCCATCCCACCCCACGACAGTGACAGTTCAATGAGAGCAGGGAAGGGCTATTGTCAGGCCACGGACCCCCCACCATCTGCTTGGCAATGCAAAGGACAGGCTTTCTGGCAGGCCAGCTTCTGCAATTAATAAARCATGCAGCAGAAGAGAGAAAACCATACTTAACAAACTAGAACACATTTATTGTGGACCATCTGTGAAATTACATGAGGTTGTTTTCCATTCTTAGAAACAACCTCTTATTTTCAAACTGCAAATACTGAGGAGGAAAAGAAAAAAAAAAGAATATTTTTTTTCTAAAAAAACAAGAAAAACAATAACCAAAGCAGGCAAAAAGTAAAATTTATGYAAGTCTCAATCTAATTGCCTTCAGGATCCTTCTTTCAGCAAAGGGATATATCCATCAGACAGCAGGTTGAGATGAGAGCATGGCACAAGCCACACACACACACAAAATAAATAAAAATAGCTGCTCCTCCTTGTCATTCTTCACTAAAACGCCCAGYCTTCTCTTGCTACCTGTGATGGCTGACAGAGGAGACCAGCAGCAGCAGCCTAGACCCCTGAAAGAGCTGGTTTCTCAGTTAGCCGGAGAACTTCTTGTCCAGGCTCAGGAGTAACAACAGCTACAAGTGTATTCCATACCTCTCTCTCAAAGGGAAGCAACAACAGCCGATGTGCAAATTCTGTGTCTTGTCAACTCTAAGACCAGATGTCAATATAACACAAAACTATGATTTTACAAGTAAACTTCTTACAGGCAGATTAAAACAAACACCACAAAACACCATTTAAAAAAATCTAGGTCTCCAGAAGCTCTGTCTTCTGAAAAAAAGTATAAGTTGTGAAAAAAGTGAAAAAAAGTATAAGTTGTATAATCTTTATTGTCTTCTTTAGTAAACTGTATCTCCCCCCACATACTCAATAGAAAATAGCACATGTTTACTGCCTTTTAGACAGAGGGATATCATTCTAAATTTAATGTTGCAATGCAAACAACTACTTTTTTTTTTTTTTTTAATCTATTAAAAGCCAAAGTACTTCTGGTACCAATATTGCAAATTGCCTAGTAAGAATCAATTCAACACATCATTCAGCAATTATGAACAAATTCTGCATTTACAGCAGCTGGAGTACAATCACAGACACTCACTTTCCAGAAACAGTCTCACTACCAGTACACTTTTGGTAAGAGCACCATGGAGCACTGCACAGGTAGATGTGTGAAAGCAGTTTCCATCTTTTTTCTGGTGCATGTTGACCAGTCTGCATGACAACATCAAACACACCAGTTTCCTTATCAGTACTGATGTGGAAGCTTAGATTACCAGTATGACTTATTACTCAAAGACTTCAGCGTTCAAAAGTGCCTATCAACACCTTGCTGCACGCCAGAGCCGCATCATGCAGCGGGGTGGCTGCTTTCCCTTCAGCTCAGACAGGGGCCAGCTGCCGCTCTTGGTAGTCTAGAGCGTGTGCTGGGGAGCTCACRTACTCAGCTGTCCTCGGTCACCAGAACCATGATGGAGGAATACCTTGCTACTGCTCAGTTACCTTAGAAAAAAGTCACACTTTATCCGTTTCAGCTCAAAGGTAAAATAAAAGTAAGAGCATTTAAGAATAAGCATCCAAAACAGCAAACATAGTTGCAAGTGTTCCCTAGAGAGAAAAGGTGAGGAAGTGGAAGCAAATGGGGAAGTTAGTACAAGTTACATCAGAAGTGTGTCTCTCCTTCTCCATAGGACTCCTTGTTCCCTCCTTGCGAAGTGGCAGTGAAGGGTCCAGGCTCTGTGTATGCGCTATACCTCAGTGCGTGCCYGCCAGAAACAAGTCACCTTTACAGAGCCTCCACCAGAGAATGTCCCCCAGCTGAGAGTAAAAACACACTGGTTTTGGTGGTGGTGGGTTAGTATGCCAGGCTCTTGCTCTCACCCAGTCCCAGTGCCCACAGGCCTATTTCCCTGCAACACCCACATACACACCATACACTGGCTTATATTCTAATCTGCCCCTGTGCTGTCTCTCTAATTTTTTTTCCTTCTTAAACAGCATTATTGGGATAGTTTTCTGTTAGTTTAGTGGAGTTAAAACAGCTCAGCACAGGTACAGATGAACACTGGAGCTGGCAAAGGAGGCTAGAGAAAGACAACCAATGGCATCAAGAAATTAAATCACTTTATGCTGCTTTATCATCACAGATTAAGAGTCTTATTTTGATGAAGAACGTTAACTTTTGTCACCAGTTTCCCTTTTGAAGTCTTCTAGGTGTATAGACTAATTTAATCTTTTATGCCAAAACTTAATCTATTCATCCATTTTTACAAGAGACAATGTCGCCAACTTTTYATTAGAATGTTCTTAATTCAAGTTATTGTTTTCTGAGTGTTCTCAACTAAGGTGAGCAGCTTCCTTGACTGTGCAAATAACACCTTGTCAGAGTTGGTGTCCCATCCTGTACTTGAATTGTTGGTTAACTGCTTTCTGCATTAATCAGGAATAAGACTCTTCCTTACCTCTTCGCTCACTTGCATGTTTCAAGATAAAGTGCGATGGAAAATACAAGGTACAATGTAAAATAATCAGTACACTAACACACACACCTAATACGGGACATCTAAATGGGATAAGCGTGTTTGCTCATTACTCTTGATTGAAATTAGACATGAAGGATTGACAAAAGGTTTCAAATGACTAATCCTCAACCTCCTCCTCCTATGCATATTGTAACAACGTTTCAGAAATAAAAGTTTTCCTTTGATAACTTATTTCCCTCATTTCACTTTCTGAATTGTTTTGTTGACTAAAAGAAATATTAAAGTTATATCTATGCCAGTTTTAATGTCAAAGGATCTTTAGCTCTGTGCTCTAGAAAACAAAGCATCCTAATCTTTGATTCTGATTTACTTTCCTTTAATAAGGCATTCACAAGATTATTATGCTTAAAATTTAACATAATCTAAAACGTATGTTCTCTGAATACTTGGCAATCCATGAAAATAAAAATCATAATTACGCTAAAGCTTTGTTTAATATGAATGCTAATGAATTTTAACAAAGCTCTTTGTTGAACTAATGAAAGCAGGGAAATCCCTTTGAACAAGTCAAGCTATTCAATCAAAAAACTACACAGAAACCCTGATAAAATTTGTGACTATTTACCACCCCTCTCCAAATATTAGTGCTATTACTGTTCTGTGACATACAGTGTTATGCTCCAAACTATATACATGTGGTGCAATGTGGAACAACAGATAATTTAGCCCACTTACCAGTTTTCATATCAAATGTCCATGCAGGAATAGCATCTCCTGATTTTACAGTACTTGTAGGAAGAGGAAGTGTAATATGAATAGGACCATTCACTTTCAGTTCTTTCCCAGCCAAAAGAACATTCACACATATTGCAGCAAGAGGAGTCAGTTCAATGCTTTTGAAACCTAAATGTAAGAAATATTTTGTCTATAGTACTCCATTCATAGTGTTGCTCTTTAAAAAAAAATTAAATTAAGAATCAATCCTCATTATAACTAAAGACAAGCCCTCATTAGGACCCAGCTAGAGTTAAACATCACTTTAACTTGATCAAACAACTTTTCTTCAACTTTTGAATCAATTTTTCTTCTCTTTGGACTACTTAAATTTTGTGATAAAAAATACATTTAGTCATTTCCAAATCTGTAAAGGAGAAACAGACTTTTGACATGTAGGTTGAACACTGCTGAATCAAAGAGTAAGCAAAATTTGATGGGGGAAAGGGGAAGAAAGGATTTTCCCCTCAGACAATTTAAGACACACATTCAAAATATTTATGTGGAATATAGATGATATCAGAATTTTTGTATAATTGCAGTTTGCAGTATACATAACACTTTATCAAACTGAAGATATGCTGCAAATCTATAACTGCTACATTTCTCTTCTTAGTCAAATAGTTCTCTTAATTAACTTTCCTGTAAGGATTAACTTTCTAATTTGGCAGTTAAAACTAATTGAATAGCTAATCAAGCACAAGGCTTGTCAAAGCACTCAAAGGAAGCYCTGCATATACAAGGATTTATAGTGCAGCAGGAAAGTTTGTTTCCTTTGTTTTCCTCACACTAATTTGCAAACACTTCAGAAGCCACAGTGTGACAGGAGGTGAGGAGAAGCTGAAACAGAATTATTAAGTACCAGAATAACATTAAATCTATGTAAGCTCTTGGAAGCTGGTTGTGAGAAAACTGTTGGTGCATTAGATACCAATTAGCTTCTACCTGCCCTGGAAGGAAGCCTATTCCTTTAGGAGTATATGAATAATTTAACACACATGCCAGACAGATGTGAAAGGAAAACTGGAAGGGGAAAAACTGCTTATTTTCTCATGCTTTGAGGAGGTGAAATATGGATGCTGAAGGTACTAAAAATATGTATGTAAGTGGAGATATCAATATATGTGATGATTTTAACTCAATGAAAATTAAAGAAGAGAGCATGCAAAGTTCAAACGAACTAACTAGTAGCCTTGTCACAGGTTGAAATAAATTTTTTTAAGAGCCTCATGGCTTTGGGTCCTTTGAGACAAGAAAGRAAATAACAAAAGAGAAATGGAACCATACACAGTATGATCTTCCAGAGATTATTATATTTATTTAAATCAAAAATATCTGTAAATATTTGTGATTMTATCATTAGAAGTATATTAAAAGGTCCAACTGCATAAGAGCAGAGTTATAATGACTCATGAAACCACTCATAGCTTCTTCGGTGAAATAGATGTGCTGAAAACATACTACCATGCTTAAACAAGCACACATAGATGAACTGTCTGTGAGCCAAATTATAACCTTTGCACAATATTTATGCTAAGTGTAAAGCTCCTAAAGCCAACCGAAAGAATTCTAGTGAAAACACAGAAAAAAAACGTATCAGAAGCCAACTGCTGCAGTTCCACTACCTTAAGTTCCCCCCATTTACACACTAGCCATAACCATATTTTGAAGGTGTTCAGTAAACCATTTCCAGTCTGATGAAATCCTGAATATCTTCAAACCCTCTACAAATGGAAGTGATTTAAATACTCACTTACTGTAAGTTAGGACTTCATAATTGTACTTCAACACTAGGTAGAACTACCTCATACATAAAGCAGACTTATACTACATGGAACATGATAAAGAGTGACATCAATTACTCATTTGACATGTTTATATCTTCCTCTTATTCCTATGGAACAAAGTTTTGTGATTTAATGGGAGCAGGCTCAGGCTCTTAACTTAGGCATAGGTTCTTCTGAACACTGTACACTTAGCTGCATTATATTATAAAAAAAAACTTAAATAACACATTTACTATACCTGATTTATTTAGAAGTATTCCTGTTGCGTAGAGAAAGCTGTCCACTTTTAGAAATTGCTCTGGCACTGTCAGATAGGCTGTAACGTTTGTAATATGGTGATCTGTTGGAAGTTTTATTAAAAATTTTGCAAACTGAACACTTGGTTGAGATTTGGCATCTGTAAAAGAGTAATATTTTGTCTTAGTGATGGTAAAAAGACAAGTGGTGTTTTTACTACTGCTCAGAAATACATTCAGCACAAGAATCTGCTTTACCACACTTTCTCCAGGCTCTGTAAATTTCTAGTCTGGTAGCCGTCACTACCACACACAGCTACACAATTAACTGAAAATGCGGCCTTGAGTAGGTAGGTAATATCTATTTTTTCTCGTGGAAAAAAGCGCTCAAGAAGCCACTGGATAAGTAACCTCTACTTTCCACACAAGATTACAAAGGTTGACAATGTAACCCTTGATAGAGAATATCAATATGTTTCAATAATTTATTTTTAAGAAAACATCTGTACGCAAAGTGTTTAGACTACAGTCTGCATACACTGAACTTACCAGATGATTTTCCAGTAATTAAAACAGTATCTTCAAACAGCCATATATTAGCTTGACTTTGTGGGAATAATGAAAGTGTCACAGACGAGTATACTGTGGAAAATGATAATATTATCTGTTACACTGTGCAAGCATCTCAAAATCTTCTAGGAGGATGCATGATTCTGAAGGAATGGTGAAGAAAGCAGACAAAAAGATGAAAGTGTATAAAGACTGGATAAATAAATGACTCCTGTAGTCCAGAGCATGAATTATATCGGTTAGGCAGGGAGATCTATACGCCACTATTCTGTGTTTTCTACTGATAAACAAGTGGCTAGAATTCTTAGCRTAGCCCACCTCACTTCTCTTTTTTCAGAATCTCAAAACTATTTTTAAAAACCAAAATGGAATAGTTGTATACTGGAAAATTTGTGAGGAAACACTGCTGGAATGAAACTGTAACAACAGGCAAAAGTACTCAAAGCAATGGCAGAGCTAAGACACTCCAGGAATCATCAGAGAAAACATGACTTTTGACAAAATCAAAACACATAACCAGACTTTTGTTAAGTCTGGATAAACAATTTCTCAGAATACTCTCACAATATTGCAATATAACCTACTTAGACTTGGAAAGGAATATTTTCAGCTTTTACAATACAAACAAATTTTGACAATTCTAACAGATTTGTCACCCTTTTATCTGCACTGGCAGGCAAAATCTCCTTTAACTGACTTCATCCAATCATTTTCAGTTGACATTAACTAGGCAGACTGCTGAAGAAAGAAATTTCAATTACCTACAGATAAAGTTTAATAGGACTGTAAGAGGCTTACGCACTTGGCATTTTGCCAGTCTTCCAAGGCAAAGGTGTTAACATGTAGCCATCCTTGTATGATGCAATAGTTAAACTTAATCCTAATTTATAGGGAACTTTTATTAATACTGCTCCGTTGTTTCCAGTAAGAGTAGAATTTGTCTTCGTGTAATTAACAAACACGTCTACAGTTGCTTGTCGCAGGTACTGATGACTGATGATGTCGTTTACTTGAACTTTTAGTGTAAACACGGATCCTTTAAACAGGAAAAAAAAAGGGGGGGGGGTCATAATACATCACGACTAAGGACCATTATGTACCTTCATTTAAAATAAGGCTGTTTTCTAGGCAAAAATAATGTTATGGTTATTGTTTACTCATTTTCATAAATACCTTCGTTTCCGCATCCCTGTATTTTAACATTCAAAATGCATTCACACTACTGTGATTATCCCCCAAAACAGCCAGCAAGGTAATTACTGCAAAGCAAAGTTATGCTGATCAGATGCCTACTGAATGCTTTCCCGAAATACAGCTTTTTATTTCTACAACTTTTTTTTCCTGTCATCTTACAAAGTCGGCTATGTATAAAAGACGGTAACATTTCCTCAGAGCTGTACTTCTAGAGTAAGAGGGGGGAAAAGGGCTTCCAATTCACAAACCACTTTGTGTTTCAGAAAGCTTCAGTGAACTATTCAGTCCCAGCTCCCAAATATGATGATCGCACAGACTGGAACTAGCCCATTCTCCATCTTAGGAGACTTATATCATACCTTGTGGCACATGTTTGTACCTGTCCAACATAACTACACTAATAAAACTGCAAAACCTCGTGGAAGACATAGAATTTAGAAGGACGCAGAATTAACAGGGACAAATTGAGCCCACTCTAAAGGTTTTGCTGATCTACTCACATGAGTTCAAAAAGTGCCGATTTTCCCATCACAATGCTAATGCAATGGGCTGGCAAAACGCGCAGAGGCAGACCCAGACTTATCTTCAAATTATTTTTTCTAGATGATGACGACTTTGGAATTGTGCTTTTTCCTGGTCACTAAAACTTGCCATACACAAGTGGGTTGGCTATACCTCAACATTAAATACATTTGACAGAACTTCTACAATTAGAAAAGAGAACTCAATCTTAGCTAATTAGATTTGTGCTGCCTCAGCGGAAGAGAGATTTGTCCTCTGGCAAATCCACTGGAAATACCAGCTTATAAGACATTGAAACATTTGCCAATACATGTTCATACAAACGTAGCAGTTATTTAGAAGGGAGACAAGAAGCTCTAACGCGTTTAGCACGTTTCTGAAGCATCACCACCAATAAGATGACACTTCACCTCTGCGTAAGCACACGCTGTGCTCCTCGAGCCGTCAGCCACAAACGAAGCAGCGCGGCAGTGGCGGTCCAGGTGGCTCCCGGGGCGCCAGCGCTCCCCTTCCCGGGCGTTGTGCCCTCTGCGGCAGCACCGCCGCCACACTGACGGACTGACGACGGCAAGCACAGCCGAGAAGGACTGCAAAACAGCCCTTTCGCCACCTCGGGAGAGCACGCTGCCCAGGAAGTCTTCCTGCATACTTTGAGACCCAGGCAAACATCCCCCTTCCTGTTTACCACTAACTTACTACAGCAAAAGAAGTTTCAAACCTCAAGCAAGGAAGTTACTCATCTCAAGCACACAGACAACTACCCAATTAAGCAATTATCTTAAGGGAACGGGAACTAGAATTGAAGTATTCATTAGTTCCTTTCTTTGGAAGAGACTTTTCTCATCCTTGCCTAGACAATATTTATATCAATGTCAGAAAAGTTGTCCTAAAATGGCATATGCATACACGTGTTATGGAAACTGCCTGCAATATATTACCATGCTATCAGTTAACCAGATGAAAAAAAGTGCTGTGCAATTTGCTTGGTCTCAGCTGACTGAACAATCAGATTTTTCCATCTTTTGTCTTTGCAGAACACCGTATTTTTTGGCTTAATCTAACTAGGGATATGAAAGGTGCACTGACCTATAAAGAAGAAATCACATGTTGTAAGAACACCAGGTTGTACCATTGCAACAACGCCTGTGCAGCAACACTCCAAACCATTAACAGAATATTTAATCTACACAGTTAACACGCATCTGGGTTTAGTTAAAAAAAAAAAAGTTTTTATAAAAAACAACCCCACAAAATAATAATTACTTAACATTTCCTGAAATATACAGTAATGATAGCAACAAACTACAAAAGCATTATCTGTAAGTAGTAAAAGCCTATTATACTTTTAAAGCTCATAAAAAATCCATGCACATGAAGGTGAGTTACGGCAGCAAGCAGCTGACGTGGGGGTGATTCCTGCTGAAGTCAGCCTTCCTCCCCACAGCGCACCAGCCTGCCGTTAGCCTTTGCTCTTCTTTAAGGTACAACGCATTGATACGCTACAGACTTTACTGCCTTGCACAGTGCATTAAAGTGATACAGTAAGAGACCCCTAAACACTAATCAAACTACTTTATGGTTATACTTTGACAGTTATTATCAGATATGAGGATAAGCTCTCTTTGACCAGTTTTCAATTATCATGCTTCTCATAGCTATCAAATCACCTGCAAATCTGAATTACCCTCCTCCCCACAACCTAAACTAGTTTTCTTTTGCTAACTTTTATGCTGTCTTACTCCACACAGTCACATATAGGCTCTACGTAGATGTGTATGGTCATGTATAGAGTAGTTTCTAAATGTACACAAATATTTCTGTATATTCCCAATTGATAACAGAACATCTCATTCAATTGCTAATTATGTGATTCTTTATGGAAGATGTTTATGTGCTGCTTATATGCTGCTCCTTAAAATAACAGCATAAAATAAACAAAGAAAAATATTTTTCCTCCCTAAAACAYGATACAGGAATGCTACTAAAATACAAAAACCACTGCAAGTGTTTTACACATAGGCAATTTTAACTTTGCCTTTATCAAATATTTAAAGTATCTTCTATGAATTTTATTTTTCAGTGCATTATAACTGAACTCACATGGTTCAAAAAGGTTTGCAGAAATTCTGCAAACTCATGTCTTTCTAGCAAGCAATGAAAATCAGTTTCTCTAGAACAGAGAACCTCAGATTTAGATACTAACAACTTACATCATATGACAACAAATATAATCATTCTACCTGACTGAAAAGAAAAATACTTAAAAGCTGAAAATATGCTTACACAATTTTATGCATCTAGTACAAGACTAAAAGCTGTATCACCTCTCTGCAGAACCACTCTGGAAATTAAAACTTTCATCTAGTTAGCAAATAGCCGTGTAAGAAATTTTAACCGTGAGGTGACTGGGTAAAGAACCTGAGTGCAGAAGGAGAGTCCTGGGTTATAGCGATAGCTAAAGCTTGTCTATGGTTAATTTGATCTTTAAGCAAAATGATACATGGCAAGCGTGATTATTTTGATAATTTTAAAGCAAGTATGGACTGCTGCTTGAAATATACTTCGGAAAAAAGAGCTCCTGACATTTCACTTCTGTATGTCAGTGGTGCTATTCAACAGTGTTCAACTAAAAATAAAGACATGAGATTATGAGAAACGTCCTTCTAGGTAGTGCAAAGTTTTTGTAAAAAATAAAATATCAAATAAACTGGAGCATAGATCCCAGAGCTAATCAACAACATCTGCTCCCTTTGAACATGAATGACTCATTCTGTAGAGATAACAGCATATAATCTTTTCAGTACATTTTGGTAGCCTAGCGCTTGCCTAAAGAAATATTTTAATGCAAGAATGAACATTAAGATGTATATTCAAAAGAGCATCTTAGGCAAAAATTTCTGCAGTGATGCAAAATACATTACTGACTTCCAGGGACAAAGCAACAAAACTGGGAAAGTAGGACAACACAGTATTCACACTGCCCTATTTCTAGTCAACCAATATCCRCAGAAGCCATTGACAAATTCACAGTTTTGAAGGACCTAGGGCTGGATCCTAAGGGGGACAGCAGTGCCTTTTACACAGAGAAGGGCTTTATGTTCTGTACAACAGACACAGGCTAACCTGATCTAATCAAATCTAGATGTCTATTGCAAGCACGTGCTTCATATTCAAGAAACAAACTGTGACAGATTACAAATTAGAAAAAAAAAGTAACTAAAAAAAACACCACTAGAAAAAGAACATACTTTTACTTAAGTGGGTGATTAGTTACCTGCCAGACTGCTCAGGTGAGCTTTTCCTAGAAAAAAACAAAACCAAAATTCCAACTCATTTTCCAAGTTTTTCACACTTTTTTTTTAAAACACATTTGCTTCAAATAAAGCCATTTCAATCATAGAGAAACACTTCCTTACTTCTATAGCACATGCTGTGATAGGCACATGCAGACCACAGTGCCAGAGTCCTTAGGCGCCTGTATATAAGCAAGAAGAAACATAAATTACTGTGAGCTCATTCATGCAGATACACATTATTTCAGCACACACTGCAGTCTTTAAGTGGCCCTTCTTCCTGACTCATGAAGACAGAATAAAAATAGTATTTAGAAAACATTTCACCCACTGTCCTGCTTTCTAAGTTTCAGATCAAGACCAGGTTGTTCAGCTCTTAAAAGCAAACATACCCAGGTGTTTCAAGAGATACAAACAGCAGTGTAGCAAAGATGTAAATGTAACAATTTACTGTAATCTCAAGTAGAGACATCTCTTCCCTGTCCACATCTTTTTCTGCTCATTTATTATTCTTTGAAAACTGGTCTTTCCCAGTTTCTATTCCTCTGTTTCTTCTATACTGTCCTCTTTCCCTCAAGCAGCTCTGCTCCGTCTCCCTCCTCCCAGCACTCATTCCAGCCCGGGATAGTCTCTGACGACGAAATAGTATTTTAGCCTGTGAAAGCACTGACTGAAGAAAGATCATTACTTTCCTAAAGACAGGTTTCTGAAAGYTTCATAAATTAAAAAAGTGACAAATGCATTAAATAAAATCAGATGTGTTGAATCAAGCCTGTCATGATGTGTGTTTTAAATGGAGACTACAAATCTAGCAAATTGAAGAACTACACAGGATCACTCACGGCAAATTAGCACATGATCCTGAATGAAATTCAGGGTCCATAATAAATCAGCAGGTCACAAAGACTATTATTTATTCATCTGTTTCAAAACTGAACCAAAATCTAGTTTCATGTTATAACATATCCACGTCAGGCAGTACGGAAAAGCTGACTACCTAGTGAAATACTGCAGAAAAAATATCACGTGTTGCAGATAAGGACAGGACCTATTTTGACTTAAAAGAGATTTTAGTAGCAAAAAGAGAATTAAATAAAACAATCACACTGCTTTAGGATAAGCTGTCTGCCTTCTCACAATCATACTTTTTTTTTCCAGGAGAAATATTTATAGACTTCACAGCATCCTTGCACATAGAATTAAAACTGAATTTTTGTATAAGAAAAGCTGATGCTTTTACAAAAAAGTTGTGCAGTTTTGTTTCAATTAGAAACAGAAAAATGACATTTTCCATTCATACCAACATATTTCTACAACTTATATTTTGAGTGTGTGTGTGTGTGTGTCTGTATATTTTAGGCAAACAACAACATAAAAGGGAGTATCACAGCATATACATTCCAACACTGAGCATTACTAAAGGTTAAACTACTTCACAACCATGATCTGGCGAGCCTTAGATATCTGTATTACTGCACAGGTAAATTAATATTTCACCTTCTTCAAGTTTAAGATCCATTATATATAAGAATGATCATCTTTAAAATCAAAACAAAACAAAAAACCCAAACCTTTCCTGTAACCGACAGCTGAGTAATACCACTGTAAGTGGTTACACTTCCAGCCAAGATCTCAGACCAGATGCATAACAAAACTGAAATAGCAAGATATTCATTCCACAAATGCTGGTAACAGTCAAATACTGATGAAATTAAGGCCCTGTAAAGATCTATTTTACTTTATTTTTTTATTTTTACAGGCTGTATCCTTCATGATTACTGCTGTATAATCAATAAATACTTTCCTGGAATGATCATGCTTGTGAAAACTATGCAAGATTGTCATCAGACCAATCGATAGTGCTGCAAACTCTCACTCACCTACTCAATGGGAATATATTCCCAAATACTTTCAAGTGTATCTAGTAAGATACATAAAATAAAAAGAAAACAAGCACTCCCCTTTAAATATTTTTATGTGCTTCTTGAACAAGAGCTATGAAATTTAGATGTGAAAAACAGCTACGAAATTTAAATGTGAAAAATGTTTATTTCTGTGTTCCCTTAAGACTCCTTTATTTGCAGAGCTCATTAAAAGAATTCTATTGGAATATTTTTACATGTATACCACATACTGTTGTAAGGTACTTGCTTGGTAAACAGCTGAATGCTATTTTTTCCCCACTAGCTGCCTTCTTCATTCAACTTGCATATTAAAATCAGAATGTTTCACCACGCAACAGGGAGTATGTGAACTCACTGGATGTGATAAATCAGAATTTTCATTACAGAATTATATCTCACGTATTTTGCTGTACTGGTATATTGGTATAAAGAATAAGAAATTCAATAAAATTCAAAATTGACACATGATAGCAAAGCTATGGATGGCAATTACAATTACCATAGTAATCTTGCATTTTTATTTGCTGCTACTTTATTGTAACAGTTAGATATGCAGCATGGTTGTTCAAACTCTGGTCACTATGGAAGCCAAGAAATTTGCTTTCCTGGGGCAGAGGATATATGCAACAGACAAGACAAAGTGCTGGGGTCTACAGAGCTTCACTTATTTAGGATTCATTTCTTTATTGCAAATACCTTCTTCTGTAATCTCAGATTAATGAGATAAATGATCAATATTACAATTTCAAAAATGCTTTATCAAATAAAATGACCATATATCAAACAAAGATAAATTTGCTAGTAGGAGAAGAGATACAAATTACTAAGAAAATTCTAATAATAGAATTCCTGAGACCTACAAAACAGAACACCTTTGTACCTGTATTTCGGAGGCCATTTTAAGATTCCTTTTTTCATCTCAGTTTACTCACTGGCTAATGCTAAACCTGTGATGTTCTTATTTCATTTTTTTAATGACTGCTTATACCATTCTACCTTGCATCAGAGTTGAGGGAATAAAAAGGAACATTAAAAATTCACATTCTGTTTTAGAACACTGGGAAGAAACTAGAGGAGAGAAACACCAAGAACATAATATCCTATTTTAGATCTGCTGTCTTAAAGATCCACACTACATTATACACCCTCCAGAAGAATGACCACATGCCTATTATGTGATTAGTAAACAACATGCATTTCCCACCCGTTAACTTTACAATTAAATCCTCAAATTGTAAACAAACCTAAAAAAATCATCCAGTGTCACCATCCTGACAAAACAAGACCATTTCTTATAGAGATTTTCTAACGATTTGCCAACCCAACCTCTTAATGTTCAGTACACTTGGACGGAGGAAGAGTATACCAGTAACCCTGTAGCATGAATCATCCTATTATAACATGACAGGGTAGATTTTTGCAGTGAGACAGGATTTGTTCCACATAATTCTTCAGGGTGGTTAGGGAGAATTATCTAGAAAAATTCTCTGCTAGTGCTAAAAACGTCCCCTTAATTTGGCAGATAACGAAAAAAGTCATAGGAAGACAAAGCAGTGCCCTCATCAAATATGATATTCAATGCCCTAAAGGTTTTAACCTCAAGACAGATACGCCTGTATAAGCTCGCAATGGAATAATATAACCTGCAAACTAGTAATTCAAATGTTACTGCATGTTACTCACTAATTACGAAGGAAAACTATTGATACATTCAATGATATGATGGTCACTATTCTTTTCTGAAAATATTTTCCTTCCCCAAAAGCTGCAAAACCCTCAAATTACTGCTTGAAGATAGATATTTGCACTGTTATAGCAATATTTATCTATCTTTCACTTACAGGAAAAGATCTTCCATCCCCTCAGAAGGTGGCCAGTGTGTACTGACATACATGGAGAAAATAAAATTAGGAAATTTGCAGGTCAACATTTCCAAACTACAGGGCAACTGACAAGGAGATTTAAAAAAAAATCTGTCATGTTCCAGGTAAATATTGCTGCTCTGTATTTCCTCAACATTCAGGTCATTTGTGGGTGCTCAAAATGGCTTCTCTGAAAGCCAATATAAGCCAGCGAGACTTCATTTCCTTACTGTAGCACACTTGCTACTTTCATACATGCTCCTTCCCCAGTGTGTCTCTAAATTCCCTTTCGGGCCATTCCCCCCCACCACACACACACAGGAGATACTGCCTCCGTAATGCTGTATATAAGCACATGGTGGGGAATTGTTTGTTTTAGCACACTGGATAGGAAATCCATATCGCAGCAACAAAACTTAAAAGCGTCCAGCAAGCTACTCTATCATATATAACTTTTTATTAAAGTTGAGTTGCACAAAGTAAATCATCAAAACCAAAAAAACAGTATATATACACAAGACATTTGCTCTTAGAAAAAATATTGCAGATCTCTATTAATTTTAATCAAGCAGAATTCCAAGGATATCATAAAAAGATCTTAAAACACAGAAATACATGTCAAATTATATTAAACTGTAAGGCAAAGCAATTAAATCAAGACTGCCCCCACAGAAATATACCACTTCCACACAGATGGATGCTATCCAGGTAAAGTGACAATACTAAATATATTAATGGTTTAACCTCTGCCGCTTTGAATCATTATTGCCTCTTCACAGCTCAGCACAGGATAAAGTGCTCCAGGATCCAGTTTAAGGATGGTTGTTAGAGACGAACATGCAATTATCAGCCCACCAACTGTGCCTCCAACACACACCATCCATGAAGCCACTTCTCCCTTTGCAGCAGGTGGCCAAACTCCTGTAGAGAGCAATTGGAAAACAACTTAGCACCATGGAAACTATGCTAAGACGATGGAAATATTTTCATTGCCATCAAGACCAAAAATGGGACATTAAGTGCTGCTTTCCCCCCAGAATAATCAGATTCATTCAGCACCTATGATGCTGTGGCAGCTTTTGAAAGGCTGACGAAGCTCCAGCTGGACTGAGGGAAACAAAGGCACATAATATTTCTGAGATTATCTGTTCCATGAACTACTGAAGAAACCAGGAGACAGACTTGTATAAGGATAGGAGAAAGACAGACAGACAGACAGAGGAACCTTACAATTAATTTAGAGGCAAATAGTTGCGATGGAGAATCTTTTGCCCAACACCGCATCAAAACTGCAGTATCTGACACATTTTGGGTCACTATTTCAGTCAATTTAATTACAGGATTTTCTCAGCACTAGTGGTCCATAATTCAAAGAAAAGCTCTCCTTCTGCTCTGTGAGAGCAGAAGTTTTTCTCCCTCACATCACAGAGCATAATTCATGTTAACAGCTTTTATTCTTCCAAGCACACACTCTACTGATGTTCTGCACCTACTCAACAAAAAACTACTGATTTCTCCTGTTCAATCACTTAATGGAAGGCTTCAGAAAAGAGGGAAAATTTTTTCCAGAAAAACATTTAAAAAGTTTTTTTTAATAATTCTGTTAATGTCTATAATAGTTTGAGAGGGCAAGCACCTCCTTATTCATTCCAGCAATGTAACCTACGTTTCCAAATATGTTGGCATCATTGACTTTTTTCCACTTAAGCTTATATTAGTACAAGCAAATTATCAAAGAGTTTTGCTGCATTATAGATGATAATTTCTATGAGAGAGTCCCATTAATAGCTCAGTTTTGTTTGGTAGCCTTTCCCATGCAAAGTCATTAATGAGCTTGTATTTTGCCAAATTTAATAACCAAAGCTGTATCCCCCTCACAACATTGCAAGTTTCCTGATAAAATCTTTCAACTCTCCCTTACACTACATTCCCACCACATGACAAGTTATCAGAAGATGAGGCCATCTTTTCTGCAAAACAGGGAATTTTTGACAACAGCAAAGCAGAGTTTTAACTATATTGATATGAGATCTCTGGGTAAGCTTACTTTTATAGAAATGCTCATAAAGAGGGAGAAAGTCTATGCTAAGCACTACTATCTAGTTCTGAGCCAGCTATATACATTACACTTACAAAAACAGCCCCAAATCCCTCAGCAGAAGATATAATTCCAAGTTCTTCTAATTCATGTATGCTAGAGGAAAAAGGTCTGCCTGACAGAGAAATACACAAGTTTCAAGAGAAACAGTACCAGCTGTATCAGCAGAAGCACAGCCAACAGATAAAGGGAAGTGATCAGTCCACTTTCCTTAGCGTGTTAGATTGCATCTGGAAACTGTTTAGTTTTGGGCCTCAAGAACAAGATGTTGACAAATTTGAGTTCAGCAGAGGACCATCAAGACAGTAAGGAGGCGGAAGCACTTGCCCTGTGAGGAGAGGCTGAGGGAACTGGGCTTGTTTAACCCGGCAAAGGAAAGGCTTCGGGGGCGGCGGGAGACAGGATGGGGGGACACCTAAATCACAGCCTTCCAATACCTACAAGAAGGTTACCGAGAAGACAGAGCCAAGCTCTCTACTGAGGTGTATGACAGAACAACAATAGACAACAGTCATAAATTGAAGCAGGGTAGGCACTGGGCAGGGGGAGAGGGGGGTGGTATAAGGAAATCTTTTTCTTCTCAAGGATAAATAATCATTGGAGCAGGTTGCCTAGAGAGGTTTCAGTATCTCCATTCTTAGAGGTTTTCAAGACCTGACAGGGTAAAGCCCTGAGCACCATGGTCTGTACTCAGTGCTGACCTTGCTTTGAGCAGGAGGCTGGACTAAAGAGCTCCTGGAGTCCCTTCCAGACTGAATGCTTTCGTGATTCTAAGTCCTCTTAGTTACCCTAATATCAGAGAAAACATTGGAGGGGAAAAACAACAAAACCAAYAACAACAACAACAAAACAACAAACCCAAGACCCAAAGTACAAACACTATCTTCACTTGATTGTGGGTTTTTTTGGCTGTTAATCTAAATACACTTGGCAAATCTGCCCCAGTGGCTTAGCAGCAGTGTCATATGATAATCTGGGGCTCAGAGCTTGATGCAGCTTCTGTACTCTATTACAGAAATGCGATGAGAAGATGAAGTATATCTTGCACGATTTTACTGCAACTCTTGCAGTGGAAGAGAGACACCAATTCTGAAGGGAAAAGCTTTCAGTTTGACTAATGAAAATGTTGCTATGAGCTGCACCTTTACAAGTAAACTGCAAATAAAACAACCTATCGTACAAAACCCCAAAATTACATGGACAACCAAGCAGGAAAGCTCAGTAGTTCAATACAGGTAAAAGACAGATGAGAAATAAAAGAAATAAAGGCAATATGTCACCCAGAGGAAAACATTTCAGAAGAGGCAGATGAACTGCTAATGACCGGCTAGAAACTGAAAGAGCTACATTCAGTTGTTTTCTCCAATATAGGCAGTGCGGTAACAGGCCAGTCCTCCAATTTATCTGGCTACGACTACACTGGTTTTGGTAGGAACACTCAAGCAAATGCTCAGATGTACAACTAAAGCATACAGTAATCTAACCGCTCTCTACAGGCCTGAGARCCCTTTTGGGGTGCAACAGTCATGCCAATACCACACTTCAATGAGAGTACACGGGGACACGTTAAAATATTTCTAAAATTCTCTGGTTTTTTGGGCAATTCATGACCTCCCAGTGCTTATGGCTCTCAATATCTGTCCCTTACTCACACCCTCTAACCCCCGGTAAATACAAAAAGCCACTCCCCACCACAGCTCTTCAGCCACTATTTGCAGGTTATCTAGATACAGCTGCCAGCAGTTTAGATGAGACTCACCCCCAAAACCTCCAAATCTTTCAAAACAGAACAAGGAAAATCAGAAGGCAGAAGGCCAAGAAATTTGTTTGTCTCTATCCTATCCAGAGCCACAATTTCCTTCCATGTAATCTCAGCGACAGACCACCTTTCACCTCTTCCACTGGTAGGATTGCACTGTCTTAGGTACCCGGGGCTATCAACAGTAGATGTAGAATGTTTAAGTGAGGAGGGCCATATGGAAAGCCCAGCAGGAGGATCCGACCCTGTAACCTGTCATCTTCAAATGTCTCATCCTCATGTCAAAGTGAGTAACCATTGCTCCCTGAAGCCTGAACACTACTAGCTTTAAGTCAGCAGAGACTCTTTTCAAGCTTGCATGGTAAAGTTTAATCACAACCTGGGGGAAGAGAAAGAAAGAAGAAACTGAGGGGGAAGGAACAAGGACAGCAAGGGAATCAGACAGTGTTCATGTGCCCACTTGGTGAGCCTTTGGGGGCTTATGCACACACAGACTGAAAAGAACATCACTCCTTCGCCCTGTCAATCCTAGCAGGTCACACGGGATAGTTCCCAGGAGCTACATCAGACAAAGATACACTTATATCATCAGGATCATGCCATGCAAGCACAATAAACTGCAGACCTATCAGTATTTTGTTTACAAGGATGCATAACGTGCTTGCATTCAGAGGGAAAGAGCATCATTTGGAAACTACCTAGTTACAGAAGCTGGCCCAACTCAGATGGGAAAATAGATTTTGTTCACATTATCTACAGATACCTGACAACTGCTCATGCAGTTCATAGTGTATGATACAGTTTGTTGCTTGACAGAACTGCTAGTTGCCACACTTAACTCTTGTGTTCTGACTGGGAGGCAGCATTTAAGATAACAGGTGCTTTGGGAACGTGCTCCACACACGATGGCACTATGTTCTGCTGATGTTTATCGCCTGGTAAATGTGAGAGCCTGCTCACACTACAGTTACACTATGTCCCTTCATATGGAAGGTCTAAGCACCACCCCCTGATCTGTCTCTCCCAAAATGACAGGGCAATACATTCATCACAGTGATGATGTCCTGACTCTCTTCTGCCTATGTGGAACGAAGAAAGTGTGGTGACGGCTGTGCAAGCATACGCTTTATTTGTGCCACAGCCTCAGACAATGTTTAGAAGGATGGCCCTTTCCCAGACACCTAATGCTTTTCAGGCAACTACAGAGACCTAGGATCTGGAATGCCTATTCCATCTGAAAAGATGAGTTACAGCCTGAGTGATGCCTTCCTTACCAAACACCTGGCCTACAGACAGCAGGTTTAAGCTGCTCCTGAAGATAATTAATTTCTCTTGAGCTTTCTAAACCTAAGTTTCCCAGCAGAGGCCATTTCAGCAACTTGTAAAGCTGCACACATTCACACCCTCCCTTCAAACATGTGCTAGCAGGAAAATTACTTTCAAATCTCATATTTTTCCTAAAACAACTACAGTGCCAAAAAAGTAAAGCAATAAATGCAATAGCTGTTTTGCAGCTTGCTAGATACAGCTTCTTGTAGACATGCGTGGAAGATGACTATTCAGGTGCTAGGGCCTTGCAAGAGCACATGTGATATGCCGGAATACCTCTGGGGACCTAGAAGTAGGTAGGAGGAGGCAGATCTGGTAGTTTCAGGAAGCAATTAATGGAATTCAGAAATTAAACAAAGAATCAGGAGTACAACAATGTGACAGAACAGATGCATCCTTTGTGCCTCAGTTCCCCATTCATAACAGCAGGATACAGTGAAGACAAAAAATACACAGCATTCAAGATGCTAAAGCGACCCTCGCTATTTTTCTAAGTTTGACAGATCATACCAAAAATTAAGCTTATTTTGAATAAGCCTTCCCCTCAGATCTTTGCCTCAGATTGCAAATACTTCCTCTACTATCACCCAATTTACAGATAACGCATGCTACAGATCCCCAATGACACAGATCAGCAGTTGTATCCCAAACCCCGAAACTGCCTTTTTCAGCCCGACAGCAATTCTGTGAATGTTTTCACATATCAGTTGGTCTTTGATGATATATCATCTGCCAACAGACTAGAGAAAAGTAATGAAACTTTAACAGAAAAAATAAGAACTGCAAAAACTACCACCTCGCAACACGTAGCTTCCTGCCATCACTCATTACTCTTGCATCCTGCCACTTCTCGTCAGGGTGTAATTGTAGGTCCTATTTCTGTGATGACTAATGCATATTTCTGCCCTTGTTTCTCTCAGCTCTTTATTAGGTAAACAACTATCAACGAAAGTTTCTTGAAATGAAGTTTCCTGAATTACAGAACATGATGCTGTATAATATATAACGAGTTTCATTAAAAAAGAAGCTTTCAGTACAGGAGAGCTGCTTACCTCTTCAGAACCCTCAGTACCCTTTTGCTTATATCTCATCAAATCTCTCCCTGAAATTAAAAAAAATACACTTTTCTAAATTTGTGTTCTGGGAAGGAAAATCCCCCAAATCCTCCACTTCTTTTATTAGCAACTGAGTGACCTGTCATGGATCATATGGACACAAATTATCTATGCATATTTCCTTTTCATTATGTATTTCTGACCCAAATTGCAGATGTTTTATCACCCTTCAGTTTCCTAATACCCTCTCTGATTTTTTGTTGCTCTACCCTTTTCTCTAAGCTTTACTTTGTTATTATTTGTTTCTAGATATCCTGCAGTGGCACAGAAAG
The DNA here is from genome assembly GCF_003343035.1 of Apteryx rowi. Lineage (NCBI taxonomy): Eukaryota > Metazoa > Chordata > Aves > Apterygiformes > Apterygidae > Apteryx > Apteryx rowi. The sequence goes on from NW_020451297.1 coordinate 69,243, forward strand.
CTAAGTCACTTAAGACCATGTCTCCCATAACTCAAGACAAGTCTAAATCTTATATACTTTTTCACCTAGCTGAGAAATCATCACTACAAATCTCAGCTGCAAATTAAGCTGAACAAATTGAGCAGCAAAATCAAAGGACAAGTTTTCTGAATGCATTTCCAGAGCTGCTGGAGTTTGTTGCTTGCATCGTTCTTGTTGTTTGCCTGATACCATTTTGTTGGAGTAGGTAGGCAATACTTTTGAGTTCTATTTGACAACAAAAGAATAATTTTTCACCTGACTAAAAATTAGCCTCCCCAAATTTCATTAAGTTTTTTTGTATAAGAAATACATATTGATTGAGACTGAATGTCTACATCTGATACATCTAAAACCAATCAAAACATTCTTTTATTTTAAAGACTGCAAACTATCTTCTCCACCTCCCAATAAAAAACAACCTGTAAGCTTTGACAACTTAAAAATAAATCTTTTCCATGACACTGATTATATTCTAACACCTCTTGGCTGAGAATGCTGCGCTGCTGGCTGCAGAAAAATTCAACCCCAGAGCAGATCACAAGTCTCTAATTAGACAGCCCTAATTCCATGAGAAGGAGCTGCATCCTACATAATTTACACAGTCATGAAAATTGCTGAATAATTTCCTTCCTTATAGGAATGCTACAGAATCTCCTACACATCTTTTAACTCCTCACTTGTTTTCTCAGGATCTATCTCTGACTGTAACAAATGCTTCAAAACAAAACTGGATTTATTACAGCCCTTCTAATCCCCTGTCCAGTGAAGACAGAGAAAGAAAACTTTAAGGTTACTCCACGAAGCAACAAACAAACCATTCCCACAGCAGTGTGCGTATATGTATTTTAAAAGGTGCATCACTATGTAGTATCACTCCCTAAATTCAAACCCACATTAACAGAACAAGCTATCAAAACCAAAAGCTGCTCTACATACTTAAGCAGTACCTACACACCAATATAAACCACTAGGAAAAATATTTCAGAACTAGAAACTAACATTGAAAACAAAGATTAAAATAGTACAAGTCACACATGTGTCAGAGAAATACTTCTATGCCAGTATCTCAGATAACTCTTTTTTGCACTTCCTTTTATCTCTTTGAATGATCAGAAAGAATAAGGCAGTGTACCAAAGACTTTAGAAAAATCTTACCTAGAATTTTCTTGTCTAGAACATTAGATAGCAACATCACCAGATACAAATAAACACTACTGAGGAATGGGCACAGACTCAAATTCCAAAGGCAGCATCCGCTCTGGTTATTTGCCTCCAACAGGCAGTCAAGGAATCTCATTTTCTTCAGGTGTTGCAGGCAAGCATGTATTTGTCTTATTAGTCTCAATGAATGGAACAAACCGCATAAATATTCACAGCCATTCCAGTTCTCCCCCCTCCTTTGTTCAGGACTACTATTAGCTGTTACCATTTTTTAATTTCACCCTGCTACCATTTTTAATTTCATCTCATCCAAAAATCAGGCTGATCTTCCTGTCATATTCAATGCCACCTGCCAACCTCCCCCCCCCCCCAATTCTTTTCCCTAAATTCTGGAATAAGAAGTGGATTGGGCATGGTCTAGAATGAATATAATGGCAAGTCTTTTCTTGTGTATACTGGCATTTCAAAAGATATGGAAGGGTACTCAGAGCACTGAACTTCATGCAGTTTTATGACAAAAACTTAAAGAAATAATAACTATTTTAAAACATATTTCAAATCTAATTTAAGGTTGCAAAATGAAAATAACTCCAGCACTAAGACAATGTATGTCATTCTATGTGTTGTCTATACATAATGTGATAGCATCTATACACATAATGGCTGTTTTTTCCAGAATAATCCTGTTCATTCAGTACACATGGTAGACTTGCTATAAAACCGATGCAGTTAAGTATCACTTATTCAATTAGTGGTCTGTTTTGCTTATTGCACAATACCTGCATTACAAAAAGAACAACAATGCACCACACCCAGAATATCCTCTGGATCTCACACATTAATGAACATATCTCTGTATCGCCTGTGAAGACAACATCTTGATAAGGATAAATATAACAAGGAAAACCAAAACAGTTTTGCTTTGAATCAAAGACAGAATTACAATTTACTAGCTTCTGAGTATTCAAAGCTCCCACTAACTTCTCTTAATCACTTCTGCATATCASAGTCGAGATTTCTAAAACTACTGCTACACAGAAAGCAAAAAACTCACTGCACATTTACATAACCTGGAACTAAGACAGGGATACTCTGGCAATCACCACGGTACCCACAGAGGCCTGGCTCCCTCTTCCTGGATATTTTTTCTAAAGTTTGAAAGAACAGCTATATTCATGACATAACACAAGTCAGAGTAACTCCATGAACCGAGTCCTTCTTCCGCATGCCTTCTTTGCCTAGTCTTTAAAATCTAGTTATTTCTTTTGGCAGTGGTAGCTTTGCTGCTGTTTTGAAGGGAGGAGAAAGAGGAGAGGAAAAAAAAGAAACCATTCAATTATGTGCAACTGTCCCTTCTCACTACATGTATGTGTCAGCACCCCAAACCTTTGTACGCTGCTGCGCAGACTTCAGCATCTTTTCTGAGACAGCATAATAATTACACTGGCAGAAGTCCTGTAATCCAGGAGATAACTGATCTGTAAAGCTGCATAATTAGCTTGGACATAACAGGGGTATCAAAAGAGGAATGTCAAACGAGAAAAGGTTGCCAATCAAAACCTTAGCTCTCCACGCTCCCTATCTTAGGATGTTAAGGTTCCTTGCCATCTGCAACACTGGAGTCACAAACAAACAGAGTAAATCCAAATTCAGGCAGATTCCTCGTGCCAGGAGCCAGGCCGCTGCCTGCCCTGGGAGTTCCCAGCACAGGGCCTGCAGCTGCTACAGGAACGAACTTAGGGCTCTTCAAAACAGTCCTGTTAAGGGATTACCCTGCTGCCAGTCTTCTGCTGGAAATGCAACAGTCATTTATCTTGCCTGCTTTTTGGTGGTATACCATCAAAAGAGATTATTATGGAAAAAAACCCCAAACATTAATATCTGATAAACATCTGAACTCTGGCCCTTTTTAAAATTTCAAAAAATCATGATATCAAAAATTACACAAGTAYTTTACTGAAAGTACTTAACAGCACAAAATACAAAGGTATTTAGCAGCTCCTCCAGATTAATAAAAGCTTTATGACAGTGAGTTAGTCTTTTTTTAAAGATTAATCAATATAGGCCTTTTCAATTTTATATAAAGAAAAAATTACCAAGATCATTTAAAAAGCTGAAAGATGGAGTATCCAACAAGATACAGTACCCAACAAGAGAAATAAAGCTGTAACTGCATTTAAAYATAACTGAGGATCAGCACAAATGATCATTTTTAACATTAATAAACTAAGATTGATCATGAAAGCTGTGTACTATAGAACACTTCCAGGACTCTTATACATCAAAACCTATAAAGCATAATAAGCAAATAAAGGAAAGCAACAGCAGCTAAGTACACAGTTATGTAACTGCAGCAACAGTGTACCAATAGCAATGGTATCAAATTTAGTGCCAAAGATTTTTGCCAGCACTGAAGGCAATAAGGTAATATAGCTTCTTGAAATAAAATCGGTACCTGACACTAAAAAGGATGAGTGAGTTACAAAACCTGTCTGGTTTTTTTTGCAAGATCATTCAATTCTTAATAAGTAAAACGTGCAACTGCACATGCTGGAAATGCTGACAATGTATTTTAATAGGGGTTCTTTGGTGATTAATGGTATACTCCTCTGAAAAACAGGGTAAGGTACTAAACAATGAAAAAAATCATCAGTTCAGAAGGAAAATCAAAAGCCAAACATTCCACTCAATACTCTTTTCAAAAATTCCTATCATTTAAGGTTTTGAAAAACAAAAAATAAGAAAACCTCAGCCAAATCAAGGCATTTTAAGGGTGCATCAGGAAAATTTAAGTTTTCTGACACACACACACACACACACACATATATATATATACATAAAATCACCATTAGTTGTGTTCATATTCTACAAAAGCTATTTTCTTGTTCTACCTCTTTAAGAAGTTGCAAGCAGAGACCATAATTCAGCATCTTTGCTTATATTTCCTAATTAACACGCATACTTCGGTGGCTTGTAAAGGAGATTCACTCCAGCAAAATATCAAGCATATGCCTAAAACTAAGCTCATTTTGCATCTTCTTGAAACCAACTGGAAACAGAAACATGCATATACGCTTGCGAAAAATCACAGTTAAACATATGCTTAAGTGGTTTGCCCATATGGAGCCTTGGTGCTAGAAGGTCTTAAATAATTAATGCTTGAAACCATTTTGAAATTCTTCTGTGAAAGGCAACGTGATGACAAAAAGAATGTTTTTATCCTAATTTGATCCTTTAAGACCTCGTAACGTGGTTGGTTTTTTTTTTTTTTTTTTTTGAATCTAGGTGATAAAAGAGAACCTTACCACTTGCCCCAGTTCTGCAACCGGGTAACCTTGCAGGTGTGACTGCAATACCAAAGCCTGATGCTGAAACAAGCACGTTATTTCCATACTGAGAGCTGCTGGATAAAACGACTTCTCTCCTCGTTCTGCAGAGGCGACGCGGAAACAAACGAGCCCAGCGGCACCATCGC